>NC_136339.1:5088249-5160324 GCF_964198595.1 Lampetra fluviatilis
CAACGGACTTGCCCCGAAAGCCCATTGAGGCTACACAACAGGGCACCTATGCCTTTGTGTCCACCTTCACCCATCGCCGGGGAGACAAAGGCGGCCGGGCATGGCCACCACGCCCTTCCCGGACCGTGGCCGCCCTTCAATCGTCGCTGCCGCTACTCGCCGACGACACTTGCCCCGAAATTCTTTTGAGGCTACACGGGGGACCTTTGTCTTTGCTACGTCCACCTTGACCCCCCCCCCCTCCCCCCCAGGTTCTGTGGTGCCCGAGTCGCTGCAGGAGGCGAAGGTGTCGCTCATCTCCACGTCCGTGTGCAACGGGCCCACGGTCTACGCCAACAGCGTCACGGCTCGCATGCTGTGCGCAGGGTTTCTCGCGGGGAAGATCGACGCCTGCCAGGTGCGCGACACCTCCCCCACCCCCCCTCCCCCCCTCCTCCTCCCCTTCCCCCCTTCTCTCTCCTCCACCCTCCTCCTCCCTCCTCCTCCTCCTCCTCCTCCCTCCCTTCCCCCTCCTCCCTCCCCCCTTCTCCCTCCTCCTCCTCCTCCGACACTCTCCTCCCTCCCCCCTTCTCCCCCTCCCTCCTCCCCCCTTCTCTCTCCTCCACTCTCATTCACTCTTCTCCCTCCTTCCCCCTCCTCCCCTTCCCTCCCTCCTCCCCCTCCTCCCCCTCCTCCCCCCCCTCCTTCCCTTCCCTCCCTCCCTCCTCCTCTCTCCTCCTCCTCCCCCTCCCTCCTCCTCCTCCCTCCTCCTCCCTCCTCCTCCCTCTCTCCTTCCCTTCCCTCCCTCCCTCCCTCCTCCTCCTCCCTCCTCCTCCCTCCTCCTTCCCTTCCCTCCCTCCTCCTCCTCCCCCATCCTCCTCCCCCCTTCTCCCTCCTCCCTCCTCATCTACTCTTCTCCCTCCTTCCCCCCTCCTCCTCCTCCTCCTTCTCCTCCTCCTCCTCCCTCCCTCCTCCTCCCCCCTCCTCCCTCCTCCCCCCTCATCATATCCATCCCCCATCCTCCCTCCTCCTCCGATAAATAAATATTCTCACCCTGGGTGGCGCGCTAGAGACGATCATTCAATAATATTTTGACCGCCGCTGTAAATGTTCAAGCGATAGCATTCCAGACCCCGTGGGCATCATGAACAGCAAAGGCCCTTCCTCCAGTGTTTGTACGGCAATCGGGAACGTGAGGCTGGTGAATGAGCGAAGACCTTAGGTCACGTTTGTTCTTCGAAACAGCGAGGAGGTCCAGCGGGTAGTCTGCTGATTTTGTTTGTAAGGACATCGTGAATAAATAAGATCTGGTGCAGAGGCCGTCGAACATTCAGAGATGTTAAGTTTGACCCAATGTAGAGATCGCAGTGGTGGGTCCTATATGGGCAGTGCAATGCTCACCCACTCACCTACCCACTCACCTACCCACTCACCTACTCACCTACCCAGTCACCTACCCAGTCACCTACCCAGTCACCTACCCACTCACCTACCCACTCACCTACCCAGTCACCTACTCAACTACCCACTCACCTACCCACTCACCTACTCACCTACCCACTCACCTACCCACTCACCTACCCACTGACCTACCCACTCACCTACTCACCTACCCACTCACCTACCCACTCACCTACCCACTGACCTACCCACTCACCTACCCACTCACCTACTCACCTACCCACTCACCTACCCACTCACCTACTCACCTACCCATTCACCTACCCACTCACCTACTCACCTACCCAGTCACCTATCCAGTCACCTACCCAGTCACCTACTCAACTACCCACTCACCTACCCACTCACCTACTCACCTACCCACTCACCTACCCACTCACCTACCCACTCACCTACCCACTCACCCACTCACCTACCCACTCACCTACCCACTGACCTACCCACTCACCTACCCACTCACCTACTCACCTACCCATTCACCTACCCACTCACCTACTCACCTACCCAGTCACCTACCCAGTCACCTACTCAACTACCCACTCACCTACCCACTCACCTACTCACCTACCCACTCACCTACCCACTCACCTACCCACTCACCTACTCACCTACCCACTCACCTACCCACTCACCTACGCACTCACCCACTCACCTACCCACTCACCTACTCAATGGTGGGTCAGGCCTCTTCAGGACAGTACTGGGAGCTGATTTGTATGCGATGTCACAGTAATCAAGTAGAGGCAGTATGATAGCTTGTATCAATCCCCCCCTCTCTTTCTCCGTTTGTAGGGTGACAGTGGGGGGCCCCTGGTGTGCTTGGAGGCGGAGGGGGGCACCGCCTTCCGTCTCGTGGGGGCCACCAGCTGGGGGGAGGGGTGCGCGCGCAAGAACCAACCCGGGGTCTACTCTCGCGTCTCCTCCATGACGGAGTGGGTCTACTCCACCATGGACGTGAGTCGCCCGCCCGCTCACTCGCCCGCTCGACGACCCGCTCGCTTGCTCGC
Organism: Lampetra fluviatilis; assembly: GCF_964198595.1. Classification (NCBI taxonomy): domain Eukaryota; kingdom Metazoa; phylum Chordata; class Hyperoartia; order Petromyzontiformes; family Petromyzontidae; genus Lampetra; species Lampetra fluviatilis. The sequence goes on from NC_136339.1 coordinate 5,090,697, forward strand.
TCACCCACTCGGTCGCTCACTCGCCCACTCGCTCGCTCACTTGGTCACCCGCTTGCTCGCTCGCTCCTCACTCGGTAGCCCGCTCGCTCACTCACTCGGTCGCTTGCTCGCTCGCCCACTCGCTCGCTCGCTCATCCACTCGCTCGGTCACCCGCTCGCTCGCTCGTTCGCTTGCTCACTCGGTCACTCGCTCGCTCGCTTGCTCGCTCACTCGGTCACTCGCTCACTCGGTCACTCGCTCGCTCGCTCACTCGCTCACTCGGTCACTCGCTCGCTCACTCGGTCACTCGCTCGCTCACTCGCTCGCTCACTTCGGTCACATCGCTCGCTCACTTGCTCGCTCACTCGGTCACTCGGTCGCTCGCTCGCTCACTCGCTCGCTCACTCGGTCACTCGCTCGCTCGCTCACTCGCTCACTCGCTCACTTCGCTCACTCGCTCGCTCACTCGGTCACTCGCTCGCTCACTTGCTCGCTCACTCGGTCACTCGGTCGCTCGCTCGCTCACTCGGTCGCTCACTCGGTCACTCGCTCGCTCGCTCACTCGCTCGCTCACTCGGTCACTCGCTCGCTCACTTGCTCGCTCACTCGGTCACTCGCTCGCTCACTCGGTCGCTCAGTCACCCGCTCGCTCATTCAGCACCGTGGACGTGAGTCGCCCGCCGCTCACCACCCGCTCGCCCACCCGTGTTGTCTGTGTGCGTGTGTGGGCATGAGACCCCCACTTCACTCTGCTCGTTACTCACCTACCCACTCACCTACTCACCCACTCACTCACCTACTCACCTACCCACTCACCTACTCACCTACCCACTCACCTACCCACTCACCTACTCACTCACCTACCCACTCACCTACTCACCTACCCACTCACTTACTAACCTACCCACTCACCTACCCACTCACCTACTCACCTACCCACTCACCTACTCACCTACCCACTCACCTACCCATTCACCTACCCATTCACCTACCCACTCACCTACTCACCTACCCACTCACCTACCCACTCACCTACTCACTCACCCACCCACTCACCTACTCACCTACCCACTCACCTACCCACTCACCTACTCACCTACCCACTCACCTACCCACTCACCTACCCACCCACCCTTGTTGTCTGTGTGCGTGTGTAGGCATGAGACCCCCGTGTCTTCTCTGCCTGCAACATCCACTCTGCTCCGGGAATCACTCCAAGTGGACCTCAGTTCTCGGGCGGGGAAGGGGGGAGTGAGTGAGTGAGTCGGTGAGTGAGTGAGTCGGTGAGTCGGTGAGTCCGTGAGTCGGTGAGTGAGTGAGTCGGTGAGTGAGTGAGTCGGTGAGCGAGTGAGTGGGTCGGTGAGTGAGTGAGTCAGTGAGCAGTCCGTGAGTCCGTGAGTAGGTGAGTGGGTTAATGAGTGAGTCGGTGAGTGAGTGAGTCGGTGAGTGAGTGAGTCGGTGAGTGAGTGAGTCGGTGAGCGAGTCAGTGAGTCCGTGAGTGGGTGAGTGGGTTAATGAGTGAGTCGGTGAGTGAGTGAGTCGGTGAGTGAGTGAGTCGGTGAGTGAGTGGGTCGGTGAGTGAGTCGGTGAGTGAGTGGGTCGGTGAGTGAGTCAGTGAGTGAGTCCTGAGTGAGTGAGTCCGTGAGTGAGTGAGTCCATGAGTGAGTGAGTCGGTGAGTGAGTGAGTCCGTGAGTGAGTGAGTGAGTCGGTGAGTAAGTGGGTCGGTGAGTGAGTGAGTCGGTGAGTGAGTGAGTCCCACTATACACTACACTATACACTACACTTTCCACTCCACTACTATACACTACACTATACACTACACTACTATACACTACAGTATATACTACACACTACACTATACACTACACTACTATGCACTACACTATACACTACACTATACACTACACTACTATACACTACACTATACACTACACTATACACTACTATACACTACACTACTATACACTACACTATACACTACACTATATACTACACTATACACTACACTATACACTACACTATACTCTACACTATACACTACACTACTATACACTACACTATACACTACTCTACACTATACACTACACTACACTACACACTACACTACACACTACACTATACACTACACTATACACTACTATACACTACACTATACACTACACTATATACTACACTATACACTACACTATACACTACACTATACTCTACACTATACACTACACTACTATACACTACACTATACACTACTCTACACTATACACTACACTATACACTACACTATACACTACACTATACACTACACTATACACTACACTACTATACACTACACTATACACTACTCTACACTATACACTACACTATACTCTACACTATACACTACACTATACTCTACACTATACACTACACTATACACTACACTATACACTATACTCTACACTATACACTACACTATACACTACACTATACACTACTATACACTACACTATACACTACACTATATACTACACTATACACTACACTATACACTACACTATACTCTACACTATACACTACACTACTATACACTACACTATACACTACTCTACACTATACACTACACTATACACTACACTATACACTACACTACTATACACTACACTATACACTACTCTACACTATACACTACACTATACTCTACACTATACACTACACTATACACTACACTATACACTACACTATATACTACACTATACACTACACTATACACTACACTATACACTACACTATACACTACACTATACTCTACACTATACACTACACTATACACTACACTATACACTACACTATATACTACACTATACACTACACTATACACTACACTATACACTACACTATATACTACACTATACACTACACTATACACTACACTATATACTACACTATACACTACACTATACACTACACTATACTCTACACTATACACTACACTATACTCTACACTATACACTACACTATACACTACACTATACACTACACTATATACTACACTATACACTACACTATACACTACACTATACACTACACTATATACTACACTATACACTACACTATATACTACACTATACACTACACTATACACTACACTATACACTACACTATACACTGGTGATGCTGCCCCCCCGCCGCCTCGTGTGTGCCGTGCCGGCCTTCATAGGCTGCTGCTGCTCTCTATCAGCACTTTACCCCCCCCCCCCGAAGGCTATGCGGGGCACCTTTGTCTGTGTGAGAGTGCGGGAGCGGTGACGCTCGCAGTTTATTGAGCCTTCATTAAACACATTCCTCCTGCGGAGGGAGCTGGTAGGAACGTCGGGTTGCTCGGTCAATGGCCTGCAGGGTCAACGGCGGCGTGGTGTATTCCGCAAATATGGCCGACTGTGAGGGCGGGCACAAGCCGGCATGAGTAGGTGAAACGTTGAGTTTGATAAGGGCACCACGGGGTGACCAGCCCCTCCCCACCCAGCCCCACCCCTCCCCACCCTCCCCTCCCCACCCTCCATACCCTCCCCACCCTCCCCACCCAGCCCCTCCCCCCATGTGTGTATGAATGACGCTGTCTTTCCGACAGACCTGTTCTTCACCTGAGGACGGCTGCTTGCGTTGTGGCCGAAACGTCGTGAGAATTGTATTTTATTATGTTTTATTTTTATTATTTTATTTTTTCCCTTCTACGTGACTTTACCCAAAGAACCAAGAAGATGAATCCCTGCAGCCACGAAAGCTGTAAATCGAAAGAGTGAATTTTTATTTTATTTAATATGCTCCGTGTGATTCATTCGTTTCTGTCACGTGCCAATTTTGCGACACGTGACGCGTCTGGCACGCACGGGCACACAAAGGCAAAGATCCCCCGTGTAGCCCGTAACAGACTGTGGGGGCAAGTGCTGTTAGCGAGTAGCACCTATGAAGGCCGGCACGGCACACGAGGGGGTGGGTGGCCAGCACCACGCACAACCGCCTTTGTCTCCCCAGTGGCGATGTTTTTACACACCGCACCAGGTACTCATTTAAGGCTGAGTCGACCTAGGGGAGGCCCAGGACCGGTTCGGATAATCGTCGCCGGTGTTGGCGGCCGTGAGCGGGAATCGAACTCGGGTCGCCGGGTTCGTAGCGCTAACCGCTGCGCCACCGCTCCCCACACACACGGTGACATACACACAGACACACACACACACACGCGCACACTTTTAACACAATGTTGCACGGATGTACTTTAAAAGCACAGGATTATGCCACGATTAATGAACTATATTTATACCTTTGTTATATGTTCGGAGTAATGTACAACCTTTGGTGACCATAGCGCGCGTCACAAACAAAACAAACACACGAATCACAATGGATCTTTCGACATCGTCAAAATGCGTGCACGTTCAACATCTCTCGCACCACCGTGCGTGTAGCACGAACCGTGCTGATCGGGTGTGGGGGCGAGGGGGAAGGAACACATTCCTGCGGAGGGAGGCTATGATTGAGAGAGAGACACACTCCAAATATACAGCAGCAGCAGGCGTCAGGGTCGGGATCGAACCCACGACCTCCTGTAGACCAGGCGAGGTAGTCAACATCTCATAGCCACCGTGATGATGATGATGAGAGACACGCAAACTCCAAATATACAGCAGCAGGCATCAGAGTCGGGATCGAACCCACGACCTCCTGCATACCAGGCGAGGTAGTTAACATCTCCTAGCCACCGTGATGATGATGATGAGAGACACGCAAACTCAAAATATACAGCAGCAGGCATCAGGGTCGGGAGCGAAGCCACGACCTCCTGCGTACCAAGCGAGGTAGTTAACATCTCCTAGCCACCGTGATGACGATGAGAGAGACACGCAAACTCCAAATATACAGCAGCAGGCGTCAGGGTCGGGATCGATGATGATGAGAGAGAGAGAGAGACACTCTCCAAATATACAGCAGCAGGCGTCAGGGTCGGGATCGAACCCACGACCTCCTGCATACCAGGCGAGGTAGTTAACATCTCTTAACCATCGTGATGATGATGATGATGAGAGAGAGACACACTCCAAATATACAGCAGCAGGCGTCAGGGCCGGGATCGAACCCACAACCTCCTGCATACCAGGCGAGGTAGTTAACATCTCTTCGCCACCGTGATTATGATGATGAGAGAGACGCAAACTCCAAATATACAGCAGCAGGCATCAGGGTCGGGATCGAACCCACGACCTCCTGCATACCAGGCGAGGTAGTTAACATCTCCTAGCCACAGTCCACTCCTCTCGCAAGATAGACCACATTCTCCCACATTATGCAATGGTGCCAGTAACACTTTTTTTAATCTTAATATAATTTGTCTTCTCTCGATATACAACGTGAGTTTATTATTCGCGCAGTAAATTGTTTGTGTGTAATTATTGAATGGGGGGGGGGGCGGGGGGGTTTGTCTGTTACACGTTAGCTCCTAATGGTGTGTGACTTTCACGGTGTGCATGTGCCAATTTATAACAACAACAACAAACTGCGGGAACGGGGAAAACCAGTTTGAAAATGTGATTCTAATTGTCCCCCTCCTACTCCCTCCCCCATGATGGTGGTGGTGGTGGTATAAGAAAACGAGGGTCATTGCTCGAAACGTCGTCCTATTATATATATATTCCGTTTTAAAGCCGGGGTGTTATTGACGACCGTGTTGGGTGTTGTATTATTGTGATGTAGAAACGTAAATAAAATACAAATGAGATCGGTTGTACCGATGGGTCTGGTGGAGTCTGTTGTGATTAATACTGGTAGGAACCTCCTGGTTACACAGGGGATTATTGTGTCCGTCCGTCGTGCATCCAAAAATGGGAAGGGTGGGGCTGGGTGGAGAGGGGAGGGGCTGGGTGGGGAGGAAGAGGCTGGGTGGGGAGGGGAGGGTGGGGAGGGGCTGGGTGGGGAGGGTGGGGAGGGGCTGGGTGGGGAGGGTGGGGAGGAGCTTGGTGTGAGGAGGGTGGAGAGGGGCTGGGTGGGGAGGGTGGGGAGGGGCTGGGTTGAGAGGGGAGGGTGGGGAGGGGCTGGGTGGGGAGGGTGGGGAGGGGCTGGGTTGAGAGGGGAGGGTGGGGAGGGTGGGGCTGGAGGGGCTGGGTGGAGAGGGTGGGGCTGGGTGGGGAGGGTGGGGTGGGGCTGGGTGGGGAGGGGCTGGGTGGGGAGGGTGGGGAGGCCGCTCCAGGCCACCGCTTAGCGCTCACGTGGCCTGCGACCCAGCAATGTGGAGGCAGCAGCAGCAGCGAGGGTTGCTGGATCATGAACAGATGGGCTGTGGGATTCCCTTCTAAGCGTGGGTGGGCTCTTAGGGGCCGTCCGTAAATGACGTCACGGGATTTTGGACGATGTTTGACCCGCCCCCCCCCCGTCGTCACATGACGTCACAAAAAATCAGACCCCCCCCCCCACACTCAAATATGACGTCACAAAGCTCTGCCCCCCCCCCCCCAAAAATAAATAAAACATGCTTCAAATCGCTTTAAACTATTGTCATTGTAGTGCGTATTTAATGTGGCGCTGCGCTGATGTTGTAGGAGAAAACATTTATTTAAAAGTCTATTTAATTAATATTTAATTAAGTAGAACGTCTTCTTGGTTCTTTTCGGTAAAGTCGTGACTTTACCGAAAGAACCAAGAAGATGAATCCCTGTAGTCACGAAAGCTTTAAATCGAAATTTAAGTAGAACGTGTTGTCTATATTTATTTAAAGTTGCGCTTTTTGATGTGACGTCACGTTTCTCAAACCCCCCCCCCCCCACTCGTCACACATCGTCACAAATGTCTGACCCCACCCCCCCCTAGGTGCGTGACGTCATTTATGGACGGCCCCTTAGAGAAGGAGTCGTACCCCCTGGCTCTACCAGGTTGCAGGGGGTACAGCAGTAAAAGTGTGTAGACTAATCCCCATCTGTTCCATCTCACTCCCTTCTACACCCGTGTGTGGGTGGTACAGTAGCAGAGTGTGTGGACTAATCCCCATCTGTTCCATCTCACTCCCTTCTACACCCGTGTGTGGTACAGTAGCAGAGTGTGTGGACTAATCCCCATCTGTTCCATCTCACTCCCTTCTACACCCGTGGGTGGGTGATACAGTAGCAGAGTGTGTGGACTAATCCCCATCTGTTCCATCTCACTCCCTTCTACACCCGTGGGTGGGTGGGTGGTACAGTAGCAGAGTGTGTGGACTAATCCCCATCTGTTCCATCTCACTCCCTTCTACACCCGTGGGTGGGTGGGTGGTACAGTAGCAGAGTGTGTGGACTAATCCCCATCTGTTCCATCTCACTCCCTTCTACACCCGTGGGTGGGTGGGTGGTACAGTAGCAGAGTGTGTGGACTAATCCCCATCTGTTCCATCTCACTCCCTTCTACACCCGTGGGTGGGTGGGTGGTACAGTAGCAGAGTGTGTGGACTAATCCCCATCTGTTCCATCTCACTCCCTTCTACACCCGTGGGTGGGTGGGTGGTACAGTAGCAGAGTGTGTGGACTAATCCCCATCTGTTCCATCTCACTCCCTTCTACACCCGTGGGTGGGTGGGTGGTACAGTAGCAGAGTGTGTGGACTAATCCCCATCTGTTCCATCTCACTCCCTTCTACACCCGTGGGTGTGTGGGTGGTACAGTAGCAGAGTGTGTGGACTAATCCCCATCTGTTCCATCTGACCGGGATTGAGTGTTTCCCCCTCGCTCGCGTTTCTTGCCATTGAACCAGATACTTCATAGGACATCAGAATAATAATGAGAATGAATCCTCGAGCTGTGACGGTTCCACCTGAAGACGGAAGCTTGTGTTGCCTCCGAAACGTCGTGATTTTTATTTTATTTTTATTTTACTTTAATTAAAAACATTTTTTTTACCTACGTGACCTTACCGACAACCTAAGAATATAAAGAAAAACGTGTATTACGTAATGTGTTGATGCTATTATTATGTTGTGCAGCGCAGTACGTAGTTATAATACAGAAATATTCATAATAAATTCACATTATGTTAATTTAATGTTGATGAACATTATATCACTTCATGTTAATGTAACCAAAATAATGTATTATATTAATTTAAACATCGTAATATTGCATAACGTTAATTTAACCAACACAATAGAACATAAAGTTAATTTAACCAACATTATATCGCATTATGTTAATTAAAAACAAATATATTGTATTATGTGAATTTAATGAAAAAAAAATGTCAACACTGTTAATTTCATGTTAATTGTGCAATTATGTTAATATAACCATCAATGCAAAACCACCTCTGTATATATATTATGTTAATTTATTCTACATTGCATCGCATTATGTTAATTTTAATTATTTATTCTACATTGCATCGCATTATGTTAATTTTAATTATTTATTCTACATTGCATCGCATTATGTTAATTTTAATTATTTATTCTACATTGCATCGCATTATGTTAATTTTAATTAGTCCCACCCAAATCTACCTGCAGCCTCACCCCCTCCTGCCGAGTGCTGAATCGCTATAAATTTCACTAACGCTCCAGGGGCATCTTTAACACGGAGTTTAGCACCTGGAAGCCCTCGTAAATGACGTTACCGATTGCCCCCAGGGCATTTTGTATTTGCATTTAGTTCCATCGTTTATTTTGCCGCTCCCCCAACCACCACGTAAACACAAGAACCGAGACGTTTGAATCGATTCCCCGATTCCAACTTAATCACTAACAGATGATGTAGGAATCGATTCGCACCTCCTACGCCTCCAAACCCGATTCGTCAAACAAGCGGGAGAGGAATCGATTCCCCCTGGTTGTGTGTCCACTAGATTCGAGGAATCGATCCTAGCGAGGCCAGTTTCGTTTCCCGTCACAACTTGGACCAATTAGCTAAGCTACGGACGTGTTAATTAGCTAAGCCACCGACGTGTTAATTAGCTAAGTTACCGGCGTGCTAATTAGCTAAGCTACTGGGACCAATTAAAGCCGCTGTCTTTTCCGCTAATTGAGAGGTCGAGCCGCGAAGCTTTAGGCGCTAAAATAGGCCTGAACCGCGAACCTTCAGTAACGATTTGTTGAGGTAATTGTTGTTGTTCTTGAGGTGATTGTTGTTGTTGTTGAGGTAATTGTGGTTGTTGTTGAGGTAATTGTGGTTCTTGTTGAGGTAATTGTTGTTGTTGAGGTAATTGTTGTTGAGGTAATTGTTGTTGTTGAGGTAATTGTTGTTGTTGAGGTAATTGTGGTTCTTGTTGAGGTAATTGTTGTTGTTCTTGAGGTGATTGTTGTTGAGGTAATTGTGGTTGTTGTTGAGGTAATTGTGGTTCTTGTTGAGGTAATTGTTGTTGTTGAGGTAATTGTTGTTGTTGAGGTAATTGTGGTTGTTGTTGAGGTAATTGTGGTTCTTGTTGAGGTAATTGTTGGTGTTGAGGTAATTGTTGTTGTTGAGGTAATTGTTGTTGTTGAGGTAATTGTTGTTGAGGTAATTGTGGTTCTTGTTGAGGTAATTGTTGTTCTTGAGGTGATTGTTGTTGAGGTAATTGTGGTTGTTGTTGAGGTAATTGTGGTTGTTGTTGAGGTAATTGTGGTTCTTGTTGAGGTAATTGTTGTTGTTGAGGTAATTGTTGTTTTTGAGGTAATTGTGGTTCTTGTTGAGGTAATTGTGGTTCTTGTTGAGGTAATTGTTGTTGAGGTAATTGTTGTTGTTGAGGTAATTGTTGTTGAGGTAATTGTTGTTGTTGAGGTGATTGTTGTTGATGTAATTGTTGTTGAGGTAATTGTTGTTGAGGTAATTGTTGTTGAGGTAATTGTGGTTCTTGTTGAGGTGATGGTTGTTGTTGTTGAGGTAATTGTTGTTGTTGAGGTAATTGTTGTTGTTGAGGTAATTGTTGTTGAGGTAATTGTTGTTGAGGTGATTGTTGTTGCTGAGGTAATAATTGTTGTTGAGGTAATTGTTGTTATTGCTGACGTAATTGTTGAGGTGATTGTTGTTGCTGAGGTAATTGTTGTTGAGGTAGTTGTTGAGTTAATTGTTGTTGAGATAAGTTGAGGTAATTGTTGAGGTAATAGTTGTAATTGTTGAGTTAATTGTCGTTGAGTTGTTGAGGTAATTGTTGTTGAGGTTGTTGAGTTAATTGTTAAGTTGAGGTAATTGTTGTTGAGGTAATTGTTGAGTTAATTGTTGTTGAGTTGAGGTAATTGTTGTTGAGTTGTTGAGGTAATTGTTGTTGAGGTTGTTGAGTTAATTGTTAAGTTGAGGTAATTGTTGTTGAGGTAATTGTTGAGTTAATTGATGTTGAGTTGAGGTAATTGTTGTTGAGTTGTTGAGGTAATTGTTGAGTTAATTGTTGTTGAATTCATTGTTGATGTAATTGCTGTTGTTGAGGTATTCGTCGTTGAGTTAATTGTTGAGGCAATTGTTGTTGAGGCAATTGTTGTTGGGTCAATCGTTGCTGAGCTAATTGTGCCTTTGTATCGTCCCGGGTCACCGATTCACCGATGAGGCGGCGGCGGCGACGGCGGCGATTGAGGCGATGGAGGCGATGACCTCTGACCTGGAGAATGACTTCTGCTACGGGACCAACGTGGCGACTGCCCACGTCTCCATCCGCATGGGTGAGTGGTCACCGTGAGGTCATCACGCTGGCCGTGTCGGTGAGGTCATCACGGTGGCCGTGTCGGTGAGGTCATCACGCTGGTCGTGTCGGTGAGGTCATCACAGTGAGGTCATCACGCTGACCGTGTTGGTGAGGTCATCACGGTGGCCGTGTCGGTGAGGTCATCACGCTGGCCGTGTCGGTGAGGTCATCACGGTGACCGTGTTGGTGAGGTCATCACGCTGGTCGTGTCGGTGAGGTGATCACGGTGGTCGTGTCGGTGAGGTCATCACGCTGGTCGTGTCGGTGAGGTCATCACGTTGACCGAGTCGGCAGGTTCATACTGACCGTGTCGGTGAGGTCATCACGGTGGTCATATCGGTGAGGTCACCACGCTGGTCGTGTCGGTGAGGTCATCACGCTGACCGAGTCGGCAGGTTCATACTGACCGTGTCAGTGAGGTCATCACGCTGGTCGTGTCAGTGAGGTCATCATGTTGGTCGTGTCAGTAAGGTCATCACGCTGACCGTGTCAGTGGGTTCACACCGGCCGTGTCTCGCAGTCAGTGGGTTCATAATTATCCGTGCCAGAGATCAGGTTCCAGGCCTTGGGGTTTGGCTCTGACGCCAGGGGGTGCACGATGGCCGTGTTGGAGTCGCTGAGATTCTGAGTTCAGGTTGTCTAGGGGGGTTATTAATGGCCGATTGGCTGCTGCTCGCTAATAACTCCCTCGCCCGGTATGCAGGAGGTCGTAGGTTCGATCTCGACCCTGACGCCTGCTGCTGTATATTTGGAGTTTGCGTGTCTCTCTCTCTCATCATCATCATCATCACGGTGGCTAGGAGATGTTAACTCCCTCACCTGGTCTACAGGAGGTCGTGGGTTCGATCTCGACCCTGACGCCTGGTGTATAATTGGAGTTTGCGTGTCTCTCTCTCATCATCATCATCACGGTGGCTAGGAGATGTTAACTACCTCGCCTGGTATACTGGAGGTTGTGGGCTCGATCTCAACCCTGACACCCGCTGTATATTTGGAGTTTGCGTGTCTCTCTCTCATCATCATCATGGTGGCTAGGAGATATTAACTACCTCGCCTGGTATACAGGAGGTCGTGGGTTCAATCTCAACCCTGATGCCTGATGTATATTTGGAGTTTGCGGTGTCTCTCTTTCATGATCATCACGGTGGCTAGGAGATGTTAATTACCTCGCCCGGTATACTGGAGGTTGTGGGCTCGATCCCGACCCTGACGCCTGCTGCTGCTGTATATTTGGTGTTTGCATGTCTCTCTCTCTCATCATCATTACGGTGTCGAGGAGATGTTAACTCCCTCGCCTGGTGTACAGGAGGTCGTGGATTCTATCTCAACCCCCTGCGTGTCTCTCTCCCTGTGGTCGCGTGGATTTTTCTCTGGATCCTCCGGTTTTTCCCTCCACGTTTAGAATCAACGTCACCACGCGTTTAGATAATTTGGTTGCTGCTGTAATTTTCCACGTGATGATGATAATGAGCCCACGACGTTGAGCCGCTATCATTTGTGGCAGCCAGGGTCGCTTCTGAAAAAGAGCTACACAGTTCAGTGGGACCTTACCTGGCAAAATAAAAACAATATAGTAGTAGGTTTTTACCCTTTCAACTGGTACAAAAACTGACACCTTTATAGAAGGCATCATGTTTGCAATAACCACAACACAAGCAGTCAAAATGCAAACAAAAAGAAACAACTCTGATGATGATGACAATGATATGCACTGTCCTTGAAGTTGATTGGTCCACACCCGAGACAGCTTTCCTTGGAGCCTAGTCTCACCCTGGTGTTGGACCAGATGTGGACCAGATGTGGTCCAACACCAATGGAGACTAGGCTCTAAGGAAAGCTGTCTCGGGTGGGGACCAATCAACTTCAAGGACAGTGCATATCATTACCATTATCAGAGTTGTTTCTTTTTGTTTGCATTTTGACTGCTTGTGTTGCGGTTATTGTAAACATGATGCCTTGTATAAAGGTGTCAGTTTTGTACCAGTTTAAAGGGTAAAAACCTACTACTATATTTTGCCACTGGTAAAGGAGATGTCTCATAGTATAAAAACAATAGTTTATATCGTTGATCATCGATTATCTGGCTGCTTCCAACATTATCCAGCGGTCCTAGGCCGATCCGGCAAAACCGTTTCAAAGGGTGTCGGCACCGTGGGTGTGCGTGACAAAAAAAGTAGCTACGCTTGAACTAGGTGTCAAATATTTTTGCGGTACATGATACACTACATACAACTTAAACAATACTGTACGTGTATACACACCACCCCATGATGCAAAGGTCTTCGAGATTGTAGTGGAGAGTACGGTGCAGTAAGCGCAGTCACTTTTTTTTACAGGAGGATATTTATTTTTGTCTGCTTGCATGTTTATCCGTGACAATTTCACGTTGTAAACGAACTTAGAATTCTACGAGAGAAAGAAACATTCAACAACACCAGAAAATTTCGATTGAAAGCTTTCGTGACTGCAGAGATTCATCTTCTTGGTTCTTTCGGTAAAGTCACGTAGAAGGGAAGTAATACAATAATAAAAAGATATGTTTTTTTATTATGTTTTATTTTTATTATTTTATTACTTCCCTTCTACGTGACTTTACCGAAAGAACCAAGAAGAAAAATTAGCATGTCAATGAGTACGACGACGCGTGGTACGGTACGCAAGCTTGAATCTTTTGTCTTTGGCTCGCGTTCCCGCAGGCTTCCTGCGCAAGGTCTACGCAATCCTCTCGGTGCAGATCCTGCTCACGGTGGCCGTGGCGGCGCTCATGGACTGGAGCGACGTCGTCGAGGACTTCGTTCAGAAGAAGTGAGCCACTGCCCCTTCCTTTAAACGGCGGCGGCGGCGGCGTCGGCGGCGTCATCGTCATCATCATCATCGCCATCAGCAGAATTATTATCAGCAGCAGAATCATCGTCATCATCTTCGTCATCATCGTCGTCGACATCAGCAGAATTATTATCAGCAGCAGAATCATCGTCATCATCTTCGTCGCCATCAGCAGAATTATCGGCAGAATTATTATGAACATCATCGTCGTCATCGTCGTCATCGTCGTCATCGTCGTCATCATCGTCATCATGATCGACATCATCGTCATGATCGTCGTCGACATCGGCAGAATTATTATCAACAGCAGAATCATCGTCATCATCTTCGTCGCCATCAGCAGAATTATCGGCAGAATTATTATCAGCATCATCGTCATGATTAGCATTGTCGTGTTTCTCCTCCCCGTGTCTCCCCCCGTGTCTCCCGCGTGTCTCTCCGCGTGTCTCCCCGCGTGTCTCCCCCCGTGTCTCCCCCCGTGTCTCCCCGCGTGTCCCCCACCGTGTCTCCCCGCGTGTCTCCCCGCGTGTCTCCCCGCGTGTCTCTCTGCGTGTCTCCCGCGTGTCTCTCTGCGTGTCTCCCGCGTGTCTCCCCGCGTGTCTCCCCGCGTGTCTCCCCGCGTGTCACCCCGCGTGTCTCCCCGCGTGTCTCCCCGCGTGTCTCCCCGCGTGTCTCCCCGCGTGTCTCCCCGCGTGTCTCCCCGCGTGTCCCCACGCGTGTCTCCCGCGTGTCTCCCCGCGTGTCCCCCACCGTGTCTCCCCACCGTGTCTCCCCGTGTGTCTCCCCGCGTGTCTCCCCGCGTGTCTCCCCGCGTGTCTCCCCGCGTGTCTCCCCGCGTGTCTCCCCGCGTGTCTCCCCCCGTGTTTCTCCTCCCCGTGTCTCCCCCCGTGTCTCCCCGCGTGTCTCCCCCCGTGTCTCCCGCGTGTCTCTCCGCGTGTCTCCCCGCGTGTTTCCCCCCGTGTCTCCCCGCGTGTCTCCCCGCGTGTCTCCCCGCGTGTCTCCCCCCGTGTTTCTCCTCCCCGTGTCCCCCACCGTATCTCCCCGCGTGTCTCCCCCCGTGTCTCTCCGCGTGTCTCCCCGCGTGTCTCCCCGCGTGTCTCCCCGCGTGTCTCCCCGTGTGTCTCCCCGCGTGTCTCCCCGCGTGTCCCCACGCGTGTCCCCACGCGTGTCTCCCGCGTGTCTCCCCGCGTGTCCCCCACCGTGTCTCCCCACCGTGTCTCCCCGCGTGTCTCCCCGCGTATCTCCCCGCGTCTCCCCGCGTGTCTCCCCGCGTGTCTCCCCGCGTGTCTCCCCGCGTGTCCCCACGCGTGTCTCCCGCGTGTCTCCCCGCGTGTCCCCCACCGTGTCTCCCCGCGTGTCTCCCCGCGTGTCTCCCCGCGTGTCTCCCCGCGTGTCCCCACGCGTGTCCCCACGCGTGTCTCCCGCGTGTCTCCCCGCGTGTCCCCCACCGTGTCTCCCCACCGTGTCTCCCCGCGTGTCTCCCCGCGTATCTCCCCGCGTCTCCCCGCGTGTCTCCCCGCGTGTCTCCCCGCGTGTCCCCACGCGTGTCTCCCGCGTGTCTCCCCGCGTGTCCCCCACCGTGTCTCCCCGCGTGTCTCCCCGCGTGTCTCCCCGCGTGTCTCCCCGCGTGTCTCCCCGCGTGTCTCCCCGCGTGTCTCCCCGCGTGTCTCCCCGCGTATCTCCCCGCGCCCGCGTGTCTCCCCGTGTGTCTCCCCGCGTGTCTCCCCGCGTGTCTCCCCGCGTGTCCCCACGCGTGTCTCCCGCGTGTCTCCCCGCGTGTCCCCCACCGTGTCTCCCCACCGTGTCTCCCCGCGTGTCTCCCCGCGTGTCTCCCCGCGTGTCTCCCCGCGTGTCTCCCCGCGTGTCTCCCCGCGTGTCTCCCCGCGTGTCTCCCCGCGTGTCTCCCCGTGTGTCTCCCCGCGTGTCTCCCCACGTGTCTCCCCGTGTGTCTCCCCGTGTGTCTCCCCGCGTGTCTCCCCGCGTGTCTCCCCGCGTGTCTCCCGCGTGTCTCCCCGCGTGTCTCCCCACCGTGTCTCCCCGCGTGTCCCCCCGCGTGTCTCCCCACCGTGTCTCCCCACCGTGTCTCCCCACCGTGTCTCCCCGCGTGTCTCCCCACCGTGTCTCCCCACCGTGTCTCCCCACCGTGTCCCCCCGCGTGTCTACAGCTCGTGGGTGATGCTTATCTCCTGCGTGCTGTCCATGGGGTTGCTGCTTGCCCTCTTCGCCAAGCGTCGCAATCACCCCACCAACCTCATCCTCCTCTTCGCTTTTGTGAGTTCTCCACGGCCTGGTTGGCAGGTTCATAATGGCCGTGTCAGTACCTTCATGGAGAACCACAGAGACCCACAGACTCGCACAGACTCACACAGAGACCCATAGACTCGCACAGACTCGCACAGGATCGCACAGAGACCCACAGACTCGCACAGAGACCCACAGACTCGCACAGAGATCCACAGAATCGCACAGAGATCCACAGAATCGCACAGAGATCCACAGACGCACACAGAGACCCACAGACTCGCACAGAGACCCATAAAATCACACAGAGACCCACAGTCTCACACAGAGACCCACAGACTCACACAGAGACCCACAGGCTCACACAGAGACCCACAGACTCACACAGAGACCCACAGACTCACACAGAGACCCATAGACTCACACAGAGACCCACAGACTCGCACAGAGACCCATAGACTCGCACAGAGACCCACATACTCACACAGAGACCCACAGGCTCACACAGAGACCCACAGACTCACACAGAGACCCACAGACTCACACAGAGACCCATAGACTCACACAGAGACACACAGACTCACCCCACAGACCCACAGACTCGCACAGAGACCCACAGGGCCGGGTCAAACCAGCACAGTGCTAACCATCGCACCGTGATGCTTCATCACGGTGCGATCACCTTGGTGGTGGAGGTTTTGTTGTTGGTGGTGTTGGTGATGTTGTTGATGTTATTGTTGTTGGTGGTGGTATTGAGGGGACGCCCCGAGTGAGCCGCGTTGACTCTGTGCTGCGTTTATTTTTCCTGCAGACTCTGGTGGAGGCGTTCACGCTGGGGGTTGTGGGTAAGTGGCATCTGTGCCGCCCTGTGTGCGTATACGTACGCGTGTGTGTATACGTACGGGTACGTGTGTGTATACGTACGTGTGTGTGTGTGTGTATACGTACGCGTGTGTGTGTGTATACGTACGCGTGTGTGTGTGTATACGTACGCGTGTGTGTGTGTATACGTACGCGTGTGTGTGTGTATACGTACGTGTGCGTGTGTGTATACGTACGTGTGTGTGTGTGTATACGTACGCGTGTGTGTGCGTGTATACGTACGTGTGTGTGTATACGTACGCGTGTGTGCGTGTGTGTGTATATGTCTCTTGGCCAAACCCCATTTGGCGGAGCCATGAGACTGAACCCTTAGCCTCGGGGTTCCTCCAAAAACAGCAAAAAGCTATTGCGGGTTGCCACGTGGAATGTTCGAATGCTCATTGCGGAGGAGAGGTTGTCACTCCTCTGTTGGGAGCTGGACCGTTACCGCCTGGATCTCTTGTATGGCAGTTATTTTGTTGTATCTCTGTATGTATGTCTCTTTGTGTGTATCTCTGTATGTATATCTCTGCGTGTGTGTCTCTGCGTGTGTGTCTCTGCGTGTGTCTCTGCGTGTGTATTTCTGCGTGTGTATCTCTGCGTGTGTATCTCTGCGTGTGTATCTCTGCGTGTGTATCTCTGCGTGTGTATTTCTGCGTGTGTATCTCTGTGTGTGTGTATCTCTGTGTGTGTGTATCTCTGTGTGTGTATCTCTGTGTGTGTCTCTGCGTGTGTATCTCTGTGTGTGTCTGTGTGTGTGTGTATCTCTGTATGTATATCTTTGTGTGTATCTCTGTGTGTGTATCTCTGCGTGTGTATCTCTGCGTGTATATCTCTGCGTGTGTATCTCTGTGTGTGTATCTCTGCGTGTGTATCTCTGTGTGTGTGTATCTCTGTGTGTGTGTATCTCTGTGTGTGTGTATCTCTGTGTGTATCTCTGTGTGTGTCTCTGCGTGTGTATCTCTGTGTGTGTCTGTGTGTGTGTGTATCTCTGTATGTATATCTTTGTGTGTATCTCTGTGTGTGTATCTCTGCGTGTGTATCTGTGTGTGTGTATCTCTGTGTGTGTGTATCTCTGTGTGTGTGTATCTCTGTGTGTATCTCTGTGTGTGTGTATCTCTGTGTGTGTGTATCTCTGTGTGTGTATCTCTGCGTGTGTGTCTCTGCGTGTGTGTCTCTGCGTGTGTGTCTCTGCGTGTGTGTCTCTGCGTGTGTGTCTCTGCGTGTGTGTCTCTGCGTGTGTATCTCTGCGTGTGTATCTCTGCGTGTGTATCTGTGTGTGTGTGTATCTCTGTGTGTGTGTATCTCTGTGTGTGTGTATCTCTGTGTGTGTCTCTGCGTGTGTATCTCTGTGTGTGTCTGTGTGTGTGTGTATCTCTGTATGTATATCTTTGTGTGTATCTCTGTGTGTGGCTGTGCAGTGACATTCTACGACCACGCCGTGGTGTTCCAGGCGTGCGTCCTCACGGCCGCCGCCTTTGTGGGCCTCACCGTTTACACCCTGCAGACCAAGAGGGACTTCAGCCGCATGGGGACCGGGTGAGTTCTGGCCCAGTCTACCCAGGGGGAGGCCAGTCCGTCCGCCAGTCTGGCCATCCATCGACCCGCCCCACGGCGCTCGCTACGATGGAGTGTCGATTGTAGCGCTAATCGCACCGCCACCGCTCAGGGGGTGGGTTGGGGTGTGGGGAGGGGCAGCTTTCATCGTGTGGTGATGCTAACCACTGTGTGTGTGTGTGCAGTTGGCACAGTAGGGGGGCACAGGTGGTGCATCGGCCAATCATCTCAGTCATCTCGGTCATCTCAGTCATCTCAGTCAGTCGAACCCGTGGCACCTGCTGGGTCTGCCCCGTGACCTCTTGCCAGCGGGCGTTCGACACTTCACGTGGCCTCAACGTGCACACAGCCTGGCACAGGCGTCGTGGTGACGTCACCGCCACTTAGTGGCGAATGGCGGTTGTTGTGTGTCACAGGGGAGCGGTGGTGCATTGGTTAGCGTGTAGCGCTATGAGCCCGGCAACCCGAGTTCAACACCAGTGACGATGAATATGAACTGGTCCTCCCCCCTAGGTCGACTCGGCCTCAAATTAGTACCAAGTGCGATGTGTTAATCATCGCCACTGGGGAGACGTGTAGCCCATCCATCTCCTCGTGTGTTGTGGCCGGCCTTCTGTTAAGGCTGTACGGGGGTGGGGGTCTTTGTCTCTGTGTGTGTGTGTGGGGTGCAGGCTCTTTGCTGGCCTCTGGATATTGATCATCGCTGGATTTCTTGGGGTGAGCAATAAGACGCCTACCCCCCGCCCCCCATCAGCTCCCTGTCTCCTCCCCGCTCCTTGACGAATCTCCACCTCCCATCTTGGTGTCCATCAGTCCCCCCCTACCCCCCTGCCCCTCCCGTCTCTCCTCTCTCTCCCCCCCCCCCGTCTCTTTTCCCCCCCCTCCTCTCCCCCCCTCTCCCCCCCCCTCTCTTCCCCTCCTCACCCCCCCTCTCCCCCCCCCTCTCTTCCCCTCCTCTCCCCCCCTCTCCCCCCCCTCATCTTCCCCTTCTCTCCCCCCCCATCTCTCCCCCCCCGTCTCTCCTCTCCGCTGATCTAACCCCCCCCCTCTCTCTCTTCCCCCCCCCTCTCCCCCCCTCTCCCCCCCCCTCTCTTCCCCTTCTCTCCCCCCCTCTCTCCCCCCCCCTCCCTCTCTCTCTCCCCCCCCCCCCCCTCTCTCTTCCCCCCCCCCCTCTCTCTCTTTCCCCCCCCCCTCTCTCTCACCCCCCCCCCTCACTCTCTCCCCCCCCCCCTCTCTCTCTCTTCCCCCCCCCCTCTCTCTCTTCCCCCCCCCCCTCTCTCTCTCTTCCCCCCCCCCCTCTCTTTCCCCCCCCCCCCTCTCCTCTCTCCCCCCCCCCACTCTCTCTCTTCCCCCCCCCCTCTCTCTCTTCCCCCCCCCCTCTCTCTCTCTTCCCCCCCCCCCTCTCTTTCCCCCCCCCTCTCTCTCTTCCCCCCCCCCTCTCTCTCTCTCTTCCCCCCCCCCCCCTCTCACTCTCTCTTTCCCCCCCCCCTCTCTCTCTTTCCCCCCCCCCCCTCTCTCTCTTTCCCCCTCCTCTCTCTCTCTCTTTCCCCCCCCCCCCCCCTCTCTCTCTTTCCCCCCCCCCCCCTCTCTCTCTTTCCCCCTCCTCCTCTCTCTCTCTCTTTCCCCCTCCTCCTCTCTCTCTCTCTTTCCCCCCCCCCTCTCTCTCTTTCCCCCCCCCCCTCTCTCTTTCCCCCCCCCCCTCTCTCTTTCCCCCCCCCCCCTCTCTCTTTCCCCCCCCTCTCTCTCTTTCCCCCCCCCCTCTCTCTCTTCCCCCCCCCCCCCTCTCTCTCTTCCCCCCCCCCCCTCTCTCTTTCCCCCCCCCCCCCTCTCTCTCTCTCTTTCCCCCCCCCCCCTCTCTCTTCCCCCCCCCCTCTCTCTCTCTCTCTTTCCCCCCCCCCCCTCTTTCTCTTTCCCCCCCCCCTCTCTCTCTTTCCCCCTCTCTCTCTTCCCCCCCCCCCCTCTCTCTCTCTTTCCCCCCCCCCCCCTCTCTCTCTTTCCCCCCTCCTCCTCTCTCTCTCTCTTTCCCCCCCTCTCTCTCTTCCCCCCCCCCTCTCTTCCCCCCCCCCCTCTCTCTCTTTCTTCCCCCCCCCCCCTCTCTTCCCCCCCCCCTCTCTCTCTTTCTTCCCCCCCCCCCCTCTCTCTTTCCCCCCCTCTCTCTCTTTCCCCCCCCCCCCTCTCTCTCTCTCTTCCCCCCCCCCTCTCTCTCTCTCTCTTCCCCCCCCCCTCTCTCTCTTTCCCCCCCCCCTCTCTCTCTCTTTCCCCCCCCCCCCTCTCTCTCTTTCCCCCCCCCCTCTCTCTCTTTCCCCCCCCCCCCTCTCTCTCTCTTTCCCCCCCCCCCCCCTCTCTCTCTCTTCCCCCCCCCCCCCTCTCTCTCTCTTCCCCCCCCCCCCTCTCTCTCTCTTCCCCCCCCCCCCCCTCTCTCTCTCTTCCCCCCCCCCCCCTCTCTCTCTCTTCCCCCCCCCCCTCTCTCTCTCTTCCCCCCCCCCCCCCTCTCTCTCTCTTCCCCCCCCCCCCCCTCTCTCTCTCTTCCCCCCCCCCCCCTCTCTCTCTCTTCCCCCCCCCCCTCTCTCTCTCTTCCCCCCCCCCCCTCTCTCTCTCTTCCCCCCCCCCCCCTCTCTCTCTCTTCCCCCCCCCCCCCTCTCTCTCTCTTCCCCCCCCCCCCTCTCTCTCTCTTCCCCCCCCCCCCTCTCTCTCTCTCTTCCCCCCCCCCCTCTCTCTCTCTCTTCCCCCCCCCCCCCTCTCTCTCTCTCTTCCCCCCCCCCCTCTCTCTCTCTCTTCCCCCCTCTCCCCCCCCCCCCCCCGTCTCTCTCTTCCCCCCCGTATCTCCTCTCTCCCCCCCGCTGGTCTAACCCTCCCCCCCCCCCCCCCCAGCTGTTCCTGCGCTACCCGCTGGTGGAGCTGGCGCTGGCTGGCGGCGGTGCGCTCCTCTTCTGCGGCTTCGTGGTGTGGGACACGCAGCGGCTGCTGCAGCGCCTCTCCCCCGAGGACTACGTGGAGGGAGCCGTCTCCCTCTACCTCGACCTCATCAACCTCTTCCTCTACATCCTGCGCCTGCTGGAGGCCGTGCGGCGCAAGTGAGAGAGCAGGCGGCGCGGGGGGGGGGGGAGTGGGGTGGGAAGTGGGGGTGGGCGCTCTCTCGCTCTCTAGCTCATACACTCGCTCAACACCTAGTACACTCACTCACCATTACACTCACCACCTAGTACACTCACCACTTGCTCACCACCTAGTACACTCACCACCTAGTACACTCACCACCTAATACACTCGCTAGTCTACTCGCTCACCACCTAGTACACTCACCACCTAGTACACTCACTCACCACCCAGTACACTCAGCACCCAGTACACTCACCACCTAGTACACTTGCTCACCAGTACACACGTTCACTGGCTAATACACTCGTTAGTATACTCACTCACTTCACTCACCCACCCACCCACACATTCACTCACCCACATTCTGTCTGTCTCTCACACTCACCCACTCACACATTCACTCACCCACATTCTGTCTGTCTCACACACATTCACTCACCCACCCACCCACACATTCACTCACCCACCCACCCACACATTCACTCACCCACATTCTGTCTGTCTCTCACACTCACCCACATTCTGTCTGTCTCTCACACACATTCACTCGCCCACCCACACATTCACTCACCCACACATTCACTCACCCACATTGTCTGTCTGTCTCTCACACAGTGTATGGAATGTGATATTTGTAAAGGAGGAGACTAATATATATGTAAATGATATTCCTGTGCACATGGCAACCTCTGCAATCTATGGGAGGGTGGGTGGGGCTCCGTGATTTCTGTTGTTGCGGTTGTCGGGGGCGGGGGTGGTAGGGGGGACCTCGCGTTTTCCAACTCGGCTTCGCAGTGTCTGTGCGTGATGCCTGCACTCTGATGAACGGTGTGACGCACTTGATGTGAAGCACGTGCTGTGATGCCCAGTTTGACGCCAGGTGCGATGCCAGGTATGACGTGCGTGTGTGTGTGTGTGCGCGTGTGGCGAGCGGTGGCGACCGTCCCACGCCACCGGAACCAGACACACGCGCGTGCGGCCGTCCCCCCACCACCCTCCCCTACACCTGACAGACAAAAACCAGCGCTAAAAGTATTTGCCTTGCCGGCCAAGGTGGAGACCACGGCGGTGGCCCCCAGCGCCCCCCACCCCACCCCACCCCACCCCCCGACTTTAGCGGCGGCGGCGGTGGCGGCAACGACATCGACCCGACTTGCGATTGTGCCGGTCGGGCCGGCGTATGGCCCCAAGATTTGGTCGAGCCGAGATGTCTGTGTGGGCGTGCGTGGTGGTGGTGGTGGTGGTGGTGGCGGCGGCAGGGAATCCGTGCGTGTGCCTGGTTCTTCTTCCACCCCCACCCTACCCTCCTTGCCCCCCCCCGGCCCCCCTCTCCCCCCCCCCCCTCCCTCCCCGGGGGTGTCTTCTCTGCTTCTCTGCGTGTCGTTCTTTCGTTCTTCGGTTGCGCGGCCAAAAAACTCCGTCGCGATGGATAATTAATAATCGTATTTGTCAGTCGTGCTGCGACTGACGTGTGGCCCACTGTGGTGGCGTGGGGGGGGGGGATGTGCGGACAGTATGTACAGTGCAAGCATTTTTGTACAGTGCGCACAGTGCAATCAGTTTGCGCAGACCATGTATACAGTGCACTGTTTTGCACAATGCGTACAGTGCAACCAGTTTTGTACAGTAAAATAAGTTTGCACTGTACAAAACTCCGCACTGTACAACACTGTCCGCACAGTGCAATCAGTTTGTACAGTGCGGGCAGCGCAAGCAGTCTTGTGCAGTGCCCCCACCCCACTCTGCGTGCGTCTGGCTGCGTTTCCCTTTGGCGTGGTGGTGGTGGTGGGGCAGGCAGAGCGCGATTGCAATGCAAGTCGCTTACAATCCCCATTGTCAGATTTGTCAATAAAATTAATGTTGGGCACTCTCTTGGTTTGTGCGTGCAGTGGTGTGTGTGGTGGTGAGTGTGCAGTGGTGAGTGTGTGTGTAGTGGTGAGTGTATGCAGTGGTGTGTGTGCAGTGGTGGTGTGTGTGTGCGGTGGTGTGTGTGCGGTGGTGTGTGTGTGCAGTGGTGTGTGTGCAGTGGTGAGTGTGTGCAGTGGTGAGTGTGTGCGGCAAAACAACCCCCTACCTCCTCGGGTGCCGGACGGGCAACTCTGTCGTGGACAGTGCTGTGGGGGGAGGGCCAATGCCGATTGGCCTCTCCCCTCATGGCGTCTGTGACCACCACAGTGGCTAAACGGGGGCTCTGGATGGGTGCGAGGGGCTGGTAACCCATCCACCTTCAATTAATTACCACGAAACCACAAATTAAATATGTAACTAATAAGCTTGTGCCGGAGGCCCCGGGGGGACAGGCGTCTATGACGTTTCCTGGCCAAACCCCAATTGGCGGAGCCAGGAGATTGAATCTTTACCCTCGGGGTTCCTCCAGAAACAACAAAAAACCACTTCGTGTGGCCACGTGGAATGTTCGAACACTCACTGCGGAGGAGAGGCTGCCACTCCTCTGTCGGGAGTTGGACCGGTACCGCCTGGATCTCTGTGGCATTCAGGAGGTCCGGTGGACCGGTTCTGGCTCCTGCCACCATGAGGGGTGGACAGTCCTCTACTCGGGGCAGGAGACTGCCAAACAACAGAGTGTGGCTCTTCTTCTGAACAAAAGAATAACAACGGTAGGAGGCTGCTAGATTTTTGTACAGCCCCATGGGCTTGTAATTACCAACACGCTCTCCTGGCATCGGCGCATCCACACAACATCATGGATGCATGCCGGGTCCAAGCAAGAACATCTGCTGGACTACATAGTGATGGACCAGCGGATACGAGCCCATGTCCTTGACACCAGGATCTACCGTGGAGCTGATCTGCCCTCTGACCATCGACTAGTCATCTGTAAGATGCGTCTGCCATTCTTCCACTCCGGTGGTGGATGTACACCCAGGACCCCATTCCAACCTAAAGTGGCCTGGGTCTCAGCTGATGAAAGTTGCAAGCGAGAATTTCATCGCTTGCGGCTGGGGTTGGCATCGTCCCCCACTCCTCCTGATGTCGAGGGGAAATGGGCGAGGTTTAGGACTGTGACTCATGCAGCTGCAATGGCTGCTTTGGGTACGTGGTCCAGACCTCCCCAGAGACCCTGGCTGACAGAGGAGGTGTTCAGGATAGTGGAGAAAAAGCGACAGGTCCACTCTCATCGGCTACAGCATCCCACGTCAGAGAATGAGGAGGCTTACCGCAGCCTTCGCTAGAAGGTTCGGAGAGCCGTAAGGCGCTGCAAGGATGGGTGGTGGTCGCGGGTTTCTGAGGAGATGGAGTCTGCCTCAGTGTCCCGCGATCACAAATCACTATTTAACTCCATCAAAAAAGTAACCTGCAGCGCAACACCGATCAGTAGGAGAAAAAACGGTGATCCAATCTCCAAACCCCAGGAACAGGTTTGCAGATTTGCTGAGCATTTCTGTGAGGTCCTGGGGGAGGGAAAATCCCTCAGCCAGGAAAACATCATGGCACAAAGTGGGGATGACCCTGCTGAGGCTGCGGTGCCTAAAATATTGGAAGTCACCCCCTGTGAGTGACTGGCTGAGGTGCCATCTGCTGAGGAAGTACTGAAGGCGATCCGGAGTCTGAGACCAGGAAAGGCACCGGGCAGAGATGATCTCCCAAGCAAAATGCTGAGGGAGGGTGGCGTTTGTGCACAGACTGCCCTATATGACATCCTAACAGTCTGGACCACTGGACGGGTTCCGCAGGATTGGAAGGATGCCCTGGTGGTCCCCCTCTTTAAGAAGGGGGACCACACAGACTGTAACAACTACAGGGGCATCTCACTCCTCAGTGTGCCGGGAAAGGTCCTGGCAAGGATTATTCAACATCGCCTTGCCAGGCACGCTGAGGAGAGGCTTGCGGAGCCCCAATGCAGTTTCAGGAAAGGGCGTTCTTGCACAGATGGCATATTTTCTGTCCGTACTGCTACAGCAGAGGTGTAGGGAATTCCAACAAGACCTACATCTCTGCTGTGTGGATTAACCGTGGGTGGATGACTTCAACCCGGCGGATTGAGAATTGTCCCCCAACTCACCGGCGAGGCTGTATATGAGTGGACGCGGCCTCCGGGGCGATGGATTGGAGGCGACGACCCTCCTGGATTGCGAGTCGGGCCGCTGACGCCACCACCGCTGCCCGTGGCAGTGAACACAGCAATGGTGGCAGCACCCTCCTGAAAACAACGACGGGATCTTGAGACTCGTCAAAGCGTTCCCGTACGCCAGAGGTCGCAAACGGGTTTTGATTCCTTACCCGTACCCGGCCGCACCATGGTCGCAAACGGGTACCCGTACCCGGCCGTACCCGTACCCTACCCGTACCCGGCCGGGTACGGGTAGGGTACGGGTATCGGATACCTGATTGCGACCTCTGGGATGAAGCCATGTTGCAGGCGCGGGTGGATTGATTCTAGGTACTTGAATTGTGAGAAGAGACAAGACGTTGGGAAATGAGTGACAAACGGTGACTCACCAGTGACTCACGGCCTACCCGTACCCGGCCGCACCAGGGTCGCAAACGGGTACCCGTACCCGGCCGGGTACGGGTAGCCGGGTATCGGGTAGGGTACGGGTATCGGGTACCCGGTTGCGACCTCTGCCGTGCCCGTGTGTGTATGTACGAACCCGGCGACCCAAGTTCGATTCCCGCGCTCACGGCCACCAACACCACCAGTGACGATTATCTGAACCGGTGCCGGGCCTCCCGTAGGTCGACTCAGCCTCAAATGAGTACCCGGTGGTGTGTGTTGACATCGCCACTACAGTCTGTTAAGGCTACACGGGGGATCTTCGTATTCATATGTATATACATACAAAAGCCATTAAGCTCACGAATAATCAGCAAGTAAATAGCCAACACTTTAATAAATAAAAACATTGCAGATGATCGTCTTTGGCACCAGCAGAATTAACCCGAGTGTCGACAGTTACAGGAATCAACGAGCGAGCGGAGCTAACGAGCATCACTAACTAACGAGCGACGCTAACGAGCGACGCTAACGAGCGTCACTAACTAATGAGCGACGCTAACAAGCGTCACTAACTAACGAGCGTCACTAACTAACGAGCGACGCTAACGAGCGACGCTAACAAGCGAGAGACGCTAATGAGCGACGCTAACGAGCGACGCTAACGAGCGTCACTAACAAGCGAGAGACGCTAACGAGCGACACTAACAAGCGAGCGACGCTAACGAGCGAGCGACGCTAACGAGCGTCACTAACAAGCGAGCGACGCTAACGAGCGTCACTAACAAGCGAGCGACGCTAACGAGCGAGCGACGCTAACGAGCGATGCTAACGAGCGTCACTAACAAGCGAGCGACGCTAACGAGCGACGCTAATGAGCGAGCGACGAGCGTCACTAACGAGCGACGCTAACGAGCGACGCTAACGAGCGACGCTAACGAGCGTCACTAACAAGCGAGCGACGCTAACGAGCGACGCTAATGAGCGAGCGACGAGCGTCACTAACGAGCGACGCTAACGAGCGACGCTAACGAGCGACGCTAACGAGCGTCACTAACAAGCGAGCGACGCTAACGAACGAGCGACGCTAACGAGCGCACCTCTTTAACGTTCTCCCTGAGCCGTTAACCCTCCCACAGAGGAGATGCATTGTGGGAGTTTCCCACCGTCCGTCCGTGCCGAACAGCCAATCGGATTCACTCGGAAGTGGGTTGTTCCGGGGCTGCACTGCCACGGCGTCTATGGGTTTAGTGGTGGTGGTGGTAGTGGTGATGGTAGTGGTGGTGGTTGTGGTGATGGTAGTGGTGATGGTAGTGGTGGTGGTTGTGGTGATGGTAGTGGTGATGGTAGTGGTGGTAGTGGTGGTGGTGGTGATGGTAGTGGTGGTGATGGTGGTGGTGATGGTGGTGGTAGTAGTGGTAGTAGTGGTGTTAGTGGTGATGGTAGTGGTGGTGGTGGTTGGTAGTTGGTAGTGGTGGTGGTAGTGGTGGTGATGGTAGTGGTGGTGGTAGTGGTGATGGTAGTGGTGGTGGTAGTGGTGATGGTAGTGGTGGTGGTGGTGGTAGTGGTGGTAGTAGTAGTGATGGTAGTAGTAGTGGTGGTAGTGGTGGGAGTGGTAGTGGTAGTAGTGGTAGGAGTGGTAGGAGTGGTGGTGGTAGTATTAGTGGTAGTAGTGGTGGCGGTAGTGGTGGTGGTAGTAGTGGTAGTAGTAGTGGTAGTAGTGGTGGTAGTGGTGGTGGTAGTTGTGGTGGTGGTGGCGGTGGTGGCGGTGGTGACGGTGGTGGTGACAGCAGCGGCAGCACAACCACGAAAAACCATTCTGCGAGGGTGGACGTCGCGAGGGTGGACGTCGCGAGGGTGGACGTCGCGAGGGTGGACGTCGCGAGGGTGGACGTCGCGAGGGTGGACGTCGCGAGAGTGAACGTCGCGGCTCCGCGCATCGTTCAGGGCCTGGCGCGACGTCCGACGTTTCGCCCTGCGAGGCTTCTCCAGGAAACCCATTCGGGCTCCTGGTAAGTAAAATAAAGTTATAACAAAATAATAACAATAATAACAACAATAAAATAATAGCATTAATAAAATAATAATAAAATAATAGCAATAATAAAATAATAATAATAATAAAATAATAACAATAAGAAAATTATAACATTAATAAAATAATAAAAACCAGCACACACACACACCTTGAGAAACGTCACAACATGGTGCAAGATGGCGGTACAACCCAACCACCCGGAGCCCCTCCCCCCTGCCCCCCAACCCCCCCTCCTTCCTCCCCCCTCCCCCCCAGTTCCCCCCCAACCCCCCCTCCCCCCCCCCCCCCCAGTTGCCCTCCATCTCTTCACCGGTCCACGTTTCTGAATCTAAAAGTTAAAACAGCGACGACCGCGGCTGCCGAGAAGACGATGTCGTCGCTGGCGACGCGGCGCCGTGAGACGTTTTGTGCAAACAGGAAAGGAAGTGAAATACAAATTAAGTCGCTTCAAAACAACGTGGAGACGGCTTGTAAACTTCGCTCGGAGCGTTTCGGCTACGCGCCTCTCTCCCTGCGTGAGCGTGTACACACGTGCGTGTTCGTGTACATGTGTGCGTGCGTGAGCGTGTGTGAGCATGTGTACACGTGCGTGTGTGTACACACGTGCGTGCGCGTGTACACGTGTGCGTGCGTGAGCGTGTGTGAGCATGTGTACACGTGCGTGTGTGTGTGTACACACGTGTGCGTGCGCGTGTACACGTGTGCGTGCGTGAGCATGTGTGAGCGTGTGTACACACGTGCGTGTGTGTGTACACGAGTGCGTGTACACACGTGTGTGTGTGTGTACACGAGTGCGTGTGCGTGTACACACGTGTGTGTACACGTGTGCGCGTGTGCGTGCCGGCCCGGTGAGAACCCGTCGAGCCGGCGCCCCCTGAGCTCCCCACGGTGTCCACCGCTCCACCGCGTGTATACCGCGTGTCCACCGCGTGTCCACCACTCCACCGTCAAGTCCTCTCCGTCTGCACGAGAAGAAGCGTCGCACGCTCAGCACCACGCCCCTCCACCCCCCGAAACCCCTCGGTGGTGGGTGAGCGGTGGTGGGTGAGTGGTGGTGGGCGAGCGGTGGTGGGTGAGCGGTGGTGGGTGAGTGGTGGTGGGTGAGCGGTGGTGGGCGAGCGGTGGTGGGTGAGTGGTGGTGGGTGAGCGGTGGTGGGCGAGCGGTGGTGGGTGAGTGGTGGTGGGCGAGCGGTGGTGGGTGAGTGGTGGTGGGTGAGTGGTGGTGGGTGAGCGGTGGTGGGTGAGCGGTGGTGGGTGAGCGGTGGTGGGCGAGCGGTGGTGGGTGAGCGGTGGTGGGTGAGCGGTGGTGGGTGAGTGGTGGTGGGCGAGCGGTGGTGGGTGAGCGGTGGTGGGTGAGTGGTGGTGGGTGAGCGGTGGTGGGCGAGCGGTGGTGGGTGAGTGGTGGTGGGTGAGCGGTGGTGGGCGAGCGGTGGTGGGTGAGTGGTGGTGGGCGAGCGGTGGTGGGTGAGTGGTGGTGGGTGAGTGGTGGTGGGTGAGCGGTGGTGGGTGAGCGGTGGTGGGTGAGCGGTGGTGGGCGAGCGATGGTGGGTGAGCGGTGGTGGGCGAGCGGTGGTGGGTGAGTGGTGGTGGGTGAGCGGTGGTGGGCGAGCGGTGGTGGGTGAGCGGTGGTGGGCGAGCGGTGGTGGGCGAGCGGTGGTGGGTGAGTGGTGGTGGGTGAGCGGTGGTGGGTGAGTGGTGGTGGGTGAGCGGTGGTGGGTGAGCGGTGGTGGGTGAGTGGTGGTGGGTGAGTGGTGGTGGGTGAGCGGTGGTGGGCGAGCGGTGGTGGGCGAGCGGTGGTGGGTGAGCGGTGGTGGGTGAGCGGTGGTGGGCGAGCGGTGGTGGGCGAGCGGTGGTGGGCGAGCGGTGGTGGGCGAGCGGTGGTGGGCGAGCGGTGGTGGGTGAGCGGTGGTGGGTGAGTGGTGGTGGGTGAGTGGTGGTGGGTGAGTGGTGGTGGGTGAGCGGTGGTGGGTGAGCGGTGGTGGGTGAGTGGTGGTGGGTGAGTGGTGGTGGGTGAGCGGTGGTGGGCGAGCGGTGGTGGGCGAGCGGTGGTGGGTGAGCGGTGGTGGGTGAGCGGTGGTGGGCGAGCGGTGGTGGGCGAGCGGTGGTGGGCGAGCGGTGGTGGGTGAGTGGTGGTGGGCGAGCGGTGGTGGTGGCGAGCGGTGGTGGGTGAGTGGTGGTGGGTGAGCGGTGGTGGGCGAGCGGTGGTGGGTGAGTGGTGGTGGGCGAGCGGTGGTGGGCGAGCGGTGGTGGGTGAGTGGTGGTGGGTGAGCGGTGGTGGGCGAGCGGTGGTGGGCGAGCGGTGGTGGGCGAGCGGTGGTGGGTGAGCGGTGGTGGGCGAGCGGTGGTGGGCGAGCGGTGGTGGGCGAGCGGTGGTGGGCGAGCGGTGGTGGGCGAGCGGTGGTGGGTGAGCGGTGGTGGGTGAGCGGTGGTGGGTGAGCGGTGGTGGGTGAGCGGTGGTGGGTGAGCGGTGGTGGGCGAGCGGTGGTGGGTGAGCGGTGGTGGGTGAGCGGTGGTGGGTGAGCGGTGGTGGGTGAGCGGTGGTGGGCGAGCGGTGGTGGGTGAGCGGTGGTGGGTGAGCGGTGGTGGGCGAGCGGTGGTGGGCGAGCGGTGGTGGGTGAACGGTGGTGGGCGAGCGGTGGTGGGCGAGCGGTGGTGGGTGAGCGGTGGTGAGTGAGTGATGGTGAGTGATGGTGGTGAGCGAGTGATGGTGAGTGATGGTGAGTGATGGTGAGTGATGGTGAGTGATGGTGAGTGATGGTGAGTGATGGTGAGTGATGGTGAGCGATGGTGGTGAGTGAGTGATGGTGGTGAGTGATGGTGAGTGATGGTGGTGAGCGATGATGAGTGATGGTGAGTGATGGTGAGTGATGGTGAGTGATGGTGAGTGATGGTGAGTGATGGTGGTGAGCGTGCCTGCATGACGTTGTGAAGCCAGGGCAGCAGGGTGGAGATGCGGGAGTAGACGCCAGGACGCCGAGCGTGACCACAGCCGTCTCCCCAGCTCGTCACGCCGGTGAGTAGCCAGCGAGTCGCTCCTGCACACACCAGCGGACCACCGCTGTCTCCCTATACACACACAGATTACACACACACACACAGAGACACACAGATCACACACACAGCTTACACACACACAGCCGTCTCCCCAGCTCGTCACGCCGGTGAGTAGCCAGCGAGACGCTCCGGCACACACCAGCGGACCACCGCTGTCTCCCTACACACAGAGACACACACACACAGATCACACGCAGATTACACACACACACAGAGAGACACACACAGATTACACACACACACAGAGAGACACACACAGATTACACACACACAGATTACACACACACACAGAGAGACACACACAGATTACACACAGATTACACACACACAGATTACACACACACACAGAGAGACACACACAGATCACACACACACACAGAGAGACACACACAGATCACACACAGATTACACACACACAGAGAGAGACACACACAGATTACACACACACAGATTACACACACACACAGAGAGACACACACAGATCACACACAGATTACACACACACACAGAGAGAGACACACACAGATTACACACACACAGAGAGAGACACACACAGATCACACACAGATTACACACACACAGAGAGAGACAGGGAGAGACACACACAGATCACACACACACAGATTACACACACAGCCGTCTCCCGCTTTAAGAAGGGGGACCGCACAGACTGTAACAACTACAGCGGCATCTCACTCCTCAGTGTGCCGGGAAAGGTCCTGGCAAGGATTATTCAACATCGCCTTGCCAGGCACGCTGAGGAGAGGCTTGCGGAGCCCCAGTGCGGTTTCAGGAAAGGGCGGTCCTGCACAGATGCCATATTTTCTGTCCGTTTGCTACAGCAGAGGTGTAGGGAATTCCAACAAGACCTACATCTCTGCTTTATTGACCTGGTCAAGGCCTATGATACCATCAGTAGGCCTGGGCTCTGGGTTGTTCTTCGTGCTTTCGGAGTCCCTGACCCTCTGCTCACGATCATTAAGGACCTTCATGATGGTGAGCGGGCCCGGGTAAAACTACGTGGCCGGGAGTCAGAACCTTTCCCTGTACACCTTGGGGTGCGACAGGGATGTCCTCTGGCTCCCACATTATTTAACATCTATTTTGACCGCGTAGTTCGTGAAGCCTTCAATAGCTATACTGGGGGAATTTCCATTTGGTACAGATATAATGGGAGGCTGATCGACGCCCGGGTGCGATCAAGGGATGGTTCCCTATTGGTCAACCACGTTATGTATGCCAATGATTTGGTAATAGCTGCTCATTCAGAAGAGGAGTTGGAGACGCTGCTGCTGAGACTGGAGTGTGCCACCAAGAGGTGGGGCCTTACCATCAGCCCCACCAAAACTAAGCACCTGCCTGGGTATTTTGTACCATCGGACACTCCACCCCCACAACTCCCAATCGGTGATGGGGCGGTAGTGGAGAGAGTGGAGAGTTTCCCATACCTGGGCAGTGTGCTTATGACTGGCTCCAGTTTAACAGCAGAGGTCTCACTCCAAATCAGTTGAGCGGCAATATCTTTTCATCGGTTGCGTAACGCTGTGTGGAAGCTACCTGGTCTGTCACTCCGCACGAAGCTTCGGGTCTTCTCGGCCACGGTCATGCCCTCCCTTCTCTACGCTTGCGAAACGTGGGCCCTCCTAGTGGAGCATCTTCGCCGGTTGGAAACATTTAGGCTGGCCTGCCTACGATCCATCCTGGGTTTAACCAGGCTGGATTGTGTGAGGAGCTCACAAATCCTTGAAAGATCTGGGCAAAGTCCCATCAGTGAGCTCCTCCGGCAGGCAAGGCTGCGTTGGCTGGGTCATGTAGCCGCATGCCCAGCCACCGCATGCCTGAGCAGCTTAAGTTCGGCCGGATTGAGGGGGCTAGATGGGCGCGGCACAGGCTAGAGAAGAGATGGAGTGATGTGGTACAGGAGGACGTGGAGCTGAGTGGACTTGCCGATGACTGGTATCAACGGTGTCAAGATCGGCCTCTGTGGAGGAGGCTCGTGAAGGACGCTACTGGGCAGTTGGAGGCAGTCGCCCTCCAACAACAACGGAGGGCGGAGGAGCGACGCTCACAACAACGAGCGGAGCGCCGGGTGGCTAAAGCACAGCAAGTTGGCACAGTAGGGGGCACAGGTGGTGCATCAGCCAGTCATCTCGGTCATCTCGGTTAGTCGACCCGTGGTACCTGCTGGGTCTGTCTCGTGACCTCCTTCCAGCGGGCGTTCGACACTTCACGTGGCCTCAAGGTGCACATGGCCTGGCACAAGCGTCGTGGTGACGTCACCGCTACTTAGTGGCGAATGGCGGTTGTTGTTGTTGTTGTGTGAGGGTGAGCGTGCGAGGTTCACCTGGCACCCGTCGATGCCCCCTTCCGCGTACCCGGCACACACCATGCGAGGGGTGATGGCGCCGCGGTAGTAGCTGCCCGAGTTGCAGAGCGCCATGGACAGGAGCGGCACGCGCGCCTCCTGCAGCGCGGGGGACACCGCGTCTGGGTGGGGGGGGGGGGCGGGGGCGGGGGGGTGGTATCATCGTCGTCAACATCGTCAACATCGTCAACATCGTCGTCGTCAACATCGTCGTCAACGTCGTCATCGTCAACATCATCGTCGTCGTTATAATCATCGTCATCATCGTCATCATCATCGACATCATCGTCAACAGCGTCGTCATCGTTATCATCGTCATCATCATCGTCATCATCATCATCGTCGTCATCGTCATCGTCGCCATCATCGTCGTCGTCATCACTGTCATTATCGTCGTCATCATCATCGTCATCGTCATCATCGTCATCATCGTCATCGTCATCGTCATCATCATCGTCATCATCATCATCATCGTCATCATCGTCATCACCGTCATTATCGTCGTCATCATCATCGTCATCGTCATTATCGTCGTCATCGTTATCATCATCGTCATCATCATCATCGTCGTCATCGTCATCGTTATCATCATCGTCATCATCATCATCATCGTCATCATCGTCATCATCATCGTCATCATAATCGTCATCATCGTCGTCGTCATCGTCATCAACGTCATCATCGTCATCACCATCATCATCACCACCATCATCATCGTCATCATCATCATCATCATCGTCATCATCATCATCGTCAGCATCATCGTCGTCGTCAGTGTTCACATCAGCAACAACATCATCGGCTGCATCATCAGCGGTCTGCTTGCTGGTGGTGGTAGTAAGGTTGTTGTGGTACTGGTGGTGGTGGTAACGTTGTGGTTCTTAGTGGTGGTTATCTCTGTGGTTGTGGTTGTTGTGGTGGTAAGGTTGTAGTTAATGTGGTGGTAATCTCTGGTTGTTGTGGTGGTGATTGTGATGGCAAGGATGTGGTTGTAGTGGTGGTAAGGTTGTGGCAAGGTTGTGGCAAGGTTGTGGTGGCAAGGTTGTGGCTGTAGTGGTGGTTGTGGCAAGGTTGTGGCTGTGGGAACGAAGGCCGCTCACTCGTGTGTTCGTCGGTTCGGCCCCAGCCTGTGATCCAACACATCTTCCCCGGGGGCGAGTCGAACTCGGCTCCGGGGAGACACACGGGCGACACGGAGGCTGCACGGACACACACACAAAGACAAAGATCCCCCGTGTAGCCTCAACAGACTGTCGGGGCGAGTGCCGTTATAGCGAGTAGCAGCAACGGCACACGAGGTGGCGATGTTGACTACGCACAGCGCCAGGCGCTCATTGTTGAGGCCGAGTCGACCTAGGGGAGGCCCGGGACCGGTTCGGATAATCGTCACCGGTGGCGTTGGCCGTGAGCGGGAATCGAAACCGGGTCACCGGGTTCGTAGCGCAGCGTAGCGCTAACCGCTGCACCACCGCTCCCCACAAACACACACGCACAGACACTCAGGCGTACACACACGCGCGTACACACACACACGCGTACACACACGCGTACACACACACACGCGTACACACACGCGCGTACACACACACACGCGTACACACACGCGTACACACACACACACGCGTACACACACGCGTGTACACACACACACGCGTACACACACGCGCGTACACACACACACGCGTACACACACGCGTACGCGCGTACACACAGGACACAGACACACACACACACACGCGTACACACACGCGTACACACACACGTACACACACACACGCGTACACACACGCGCGTACACACACACACGCGTACACACACACACGCGCGTACACACAGGACACAGACACACACACACGTACACACACGCGTACACACACGCGTACACACACGCGTACACACACGCGTACACACACGCGCACACACACGCGTACACACACGCGTACACACACGCGTACACACACGCGTACACACACGCACACACACACGCGTACACACACGCGTACACACACGCGCACACACACGCGTACACACACACGCGTACACACACACACGCGCGCGTACACACGGGACACACGCGTATACACGGGACAGCGTACACACACACACGCGCGCGTACACACGGGACACACGCGTATACACGGGACACACGCGTACCCACACGCGTACACACACACACACGGGATACACACACACACGCGTACACACACACACACGCGTACACACACACACTACCGAGACGGGGGGGAGAGCCCCCACCTCCTCACCCCCCCTTCCCCCCCTTCCCCCCCTCCCCCCCCCCTTCCCCCCCCCTCCCCCCCCTCCCTCACCCGAGAAGTGTGCGGGTCCCTGCAGACGCAGCAGGGCGACGTCGTAGTCGGACGACTGGGCGTCGTAGAGCGAGTGGAAGTAGACCTTGTCCACCACCAGGTACGGGGCGATCATGGACGGCTGCTCCAACAGGCCGGCGTACGCCTTCCACAGGCCCGGCAATGGGTTGCTGGCAACGGTCGGCAAACATCGCCATCGTCGTCAGCAAAGTCGTCATCGTCAGCAACATCGTCATCGTCTTCTTCATCTTCGTCATCGTCAGCAACATCATCATCGTCATCATCAACATCGTCATCATCGTCATCATCGTCATCTTCATCAACGTCATCATCAGCAACATCGTCATCATCGTCAGCAACATCGTCGTCATCAACATTGTCATCATCATCATCAACATCGTCATCATCATCATCAATATCGTCAACATCGTCATCATCGTCAGCAAAGTCGTCAACATTGTCATCGTCAGCAAAGTCGTCATCGTCAGCAACATCGTCGTCATCATCGTCATTGTCATCATCGTCATCATCATCAACATCGTCATCATCATCATCAACATCGTCATCATCGTCAGCAAAGTCGTCATCATCGTCGTCATCATCAGCAATTTCTTCACCATCAGTGTCAGAAAAGTCCTCAGGATCAGCAATATCGTCGTCATCATCATCGTCATCAGCAACATCGTCGTCATCAGCGTCCTCATCAGCAACATCGTCGTCATCTGCTACTGACATTACTGCTACGACTGCCGCCACTGCTACTGCTGCTACTGCTGCTACTGCCGCCACTGCTACTGCTGCTACTGCTGCTGCTGCTACAGCTGCTACTGCTGCTGCTGCTACAGCTGCTACTGCTGCTGCTGCTACTGCTGCAGCAGTGCGCTGGTGCGGTGCATGCGGTACAGTCCGTGTGTGCGGTGCGGTGGTGCGT
This sequence comes from Lampetra fluviatilis, assembly GCF_964198595.1. Taxonomy (NCBI): domain Eukaryota; kingdom Metazoa; phylum Chordata; class Hyperoartia; order Petromyzontiformes; family Petromyzontidae; genus Lampetra; species Lampetra fluviatilis. The sequence continues at coordinate 5,127,065 of NC_136339.1, forward strand.
GTATGCAGTCCGTGCACGCGGTGCGTGTGTGCAGTGTGTGCGGTGGTTGTGGTGGTGCAGTGGTTGTGGTGCGGTGGTTGTGGTGTGGTGGTTGTGGTGTGGTGGTTGTGCGGTGGTTGTGGTTGTGCGGTGGTTGTGGTGCGGTGGTTGTGGTGTGGTGTTTGTGGTTGTGCGGTGGTTGTGGTTGTTTTTTGTGGTTGTGCGGTGGTTGTGTTGTGCGGTGGTTGTGGTGCGGTGGTTGTGGTTGTGCGGTGGTTGTGGTTGTGGTGGTTGTGGTTGTGGTGCGGTGGTTGTGGTTGTGCGGTGGTTGTGGTGGTTGTGCTTCTCACTGCACGACGCAGTGAGCGGCGGTCACCACCCAGGAGGGCGCCACGATGGAGCCGCCGCACACGAGCGACGCGTCGTAGTGCAGCGACACCTGCCATGGCCAGCGGCCCCCCGCCGCCGGGCGGCCCCCCACCACTCGCGAGCTCTCCAGGGGGGCTCCCGCACCACACGCTGGGGGGGGGGGGGTGGGGAGTGGGGGGCACATCACACATCACCGTCGTCACCGTCGTCACCGTCGTTGTCACCGTCGTTGTCACCATCGTCGTCGTCACAACTTGCGTCAACATCGCTAGCGACACCTCTACTGTGCCATGGCTGCTGATGGTGATCGGTGATTGCTGCTGCTGCTGATGATGATGTTGAGCTGGGTGGGTTTGAGTGGTTGGTTGGGTAGTTGGGTGCGTGGTTGGGTGTGTGGGTGGTAGGGTGGATGGGTGGTAGGGTGTGGGTGGGTGAGTGGGTGCGTAGTTGAGTGAGTGGGTGGGTGAGTGGGTGTGGGTGGGTGGGTGAGTGGGTGTGGGTGGGTGGGTGAGTGAGTGGGTGTGGGTGGGTAGTTGGGTGGGTAGTTGGGTGTGTGGGTGGATGGGTGCGTGACTAGGCAAGGTGCATGGCTGGGTGGGTGCGTGGTTGGTTGGTTGAGTGGGTTTGAGTAGTTGGATGGGTAGTTGGGTGCGTGGGTGGTAGGGTGCGTGACTCTGGAGGTACATGGTTGGGTGGGTGGGTAGTTGGGTGTGTGGGTGGATGGGTGCGTGACTAGGCAAGGTGCATGGCTGGGTGGGTGCGTGGTTGGTTGGTTGAGTGGGTTTGAGTAGTTGGATGGGTAGTTGGGTGCGTGGGTGGTAGGGTGCGTGACTCTGGAGGTACATGGTTGGGTGGGTGGGTAGGTGGGTGTTTGGGTGGGTGGGTGAGTGGGTGGGTGCATAGCTGGTTTGGGAGGTGGCTGGGTGGGTGTGGGTGGGTGAGTGGGTGGGTGTGAGTGGGTGGATGCATAGCTGGGTGAGGGGGGGGGTGGCTGGGTGGTTGGGCGGTTGGGGGCATGGGTGGGTGGTTGTGTGTGTAGCTGGCTGGGTGACACGTCTCTGTGTGTGCGCTGGGCTTCTCACCCAAGCACTGCAGAGTGATGACCTTGCCGGTGCCACAGGTCTCCCTGTGGGAAGAGCAAAACACTCGCTCACACAGCCACTCACTCACCCACTCGCTCACCCACACAGCCAATCACCCACTCACCCACTCACCCACTCACCCACTCGTTCACCCACACAGCCACTCACCCACACAGCCACTCACCCACACAGCCACTCATCCACTCACTCACCCACCCACACAGTCAGCCACTCACTCACTCACCCACCCACTCACCCACCCACTCACCCACTCACCCACTCACTCACCCACTCACTCACTCACCCACACAGCCAATCACCCACTCACCCACTCGTTCACCCACACAGCCACTCACCCACACAGCCACTCACCCACTCACTCACCCACCCACACATTCAGCCACTCACTCACTCACCCACCCACACAGCTACTCACCGACCCACTCACCCACTCACTCACCCACTCGCTCACCCACACAGCCAATCACCCACTCATTCACCCACACAGCCACTCACCCACACAGCCACTCACCCACTCACTCACCCACCCACACAGTCAGCCACTCACTCACCCACCCACACAGCCACTCACCCACCCACTCACCCACTCACTCACTCACTCACTCACCCACTCACTCACTCACCCACCCACTCACTCACTCACTCATTCACCCACTCACTCACCCACTCACCCACCCACTCACTCACCCACCCACTCACTCACCCACTCACCCACTCACCCACCCACCCACTCACTCACCCACTCACCCACCCACCCACTCATTCACTCACCCACTCACTCACTCACCCACTCACTCACCCACCCACACAGCCACTCACCCACCCACTCACCCACTCACCCACCCGCCCCACCCACCCACCCACCACGTCTGGAAGAGCTTTGCGACGGTGGCGGTGGTGGAGTCTGGGCTTGACCGCGGGGGTCGGCCCTGAGGAACGTGGAGGACGAGTTCAGGCCCAGCGTGGCCACGTCCACCCGCCTCGGCACTCTCAACACTGGGGGGGGGGTGGAGGGTGGGGGGGGAGGGGGGAGGGAGGGGGGGGGGCAGCATGGCACCGTGAGTGGGGAGGGGACGCCGTACGGGACACCGCGGTGAGGTTTGCGGCGTGCACATTCACCACCCACTCACCCCCCCCCCACCCACTCACCCACTCACCCACCCACCCACCCACTCACCACTCACTCACTCACTCACCCACCACCCCACCCACCCACTCACCCACTCACTCACCCACCCACACACCCACTCACTCACTCACCCACCCACTCACTCACCCACCCACCCACTCACCCACCCACCCACCCCACTCACCCACTCACTCACCCACCCCACTCACCCACCCACCCACCCACTCACCCACTCACCCACCCACTCACCCACTCACTCACCCACCCACTCACTCACCCACTCACTCACCCACCCACCCACTCACTCACCCACTCACCCACCCACCCCACTCACCCACTCACCCACCCACTCACCCACCCACCCACTCACCCACTCACTCACTCACCCACTCACTCACCCACCCACCCACTCACTCACCCCCCCCCACCCACTCACCCACCCACCCACCCACTCACCCACCCACTCACCCACCCACTCACCCCCCGCACACCCCACCCACCCACTCACCCACCCACTCACCCACCCACTCACTCACCCACCCACCCACCCACTCACTCACTCACTCACTCACCCACCACCCACACACCCACCCACTCACTCACTCACCCACCCACCCACTCACCCACCCACCCACTCACCCACCCACCCACTCACCCACCCACTCACCCCCCCCCCCCACTCACCCCCCCCACCCACCCACCCACTCACCCACCACTCACCCCCCGCACACCCCACCCCACTCACCCACCCACTCACTCACTCACCCACTCACTCACTCACTCACCCACCCACCCACTCACCACCCCCCCACTCCCCCCCCCACACCCCCCCTCCACTCACCCCCCCCACACCCCCCCCCCAATGACCCCACCCCCTCACCCCCCCCCCACTCGCCCCCCCCCCACCTGTGGTAGCCCATGGCGCTGCAGCTGTAGCTGGAGAGGGAGCCGCTCCAGCCGTCTGAGCAGACGAAGCCCCACGGCCCGCGGGGCCCCGGCACGAACACCTGGAGCACGTGGCGGAGTCCCACACTCGCACTGGGGGGGGAGGGGGGGGTGGGGGGGGAGGGGGATGGGGGTGGGGGGATTGTAATGCACGGACAACACAGCGGCACAGTTGCACGTTCACTCGCCCACACACTCACTCACATACACACCCACACACTCGCCCAAACACTCACCCGCTCGCTCACATACACAATCGCTCACTCACACACACACCCACACACTCACTCGCTCACATACCCACCCGCTCACTCGCTCACATACACACTCGCTCACTCACTCACATACACACTCGCTCACTCACTCACATACCCACCCGCTCGCTCGCTCACATACACACTCGCTCACTCACTCACATACACACCCGCTCACTCACTCACACACCCACACACTCACTCGCTCACATACCCACCCGCTCACTCGCTCACATACACACTCGCTCACTCACTCACATACCCACCCGCTCACTCGCTCACATACACACTCGCTCACTCGCTCACATACACACTCGCTCACTCGCTCACATACCCACCCGCTCACTCACTCACATACACACTCGCTCACTCGCTCACATACACACTCGCTCACTCGCCTCACATACCCACCCGCTCACTCACTCACACACCCACACACTCACTCGCTCACATACCCACCCGCTCACCTCGCTCACATACACACTCGCTCACTCGCTCACATACCCACCCGCTCACTCACTCACACACCCACCCGCTCACTCGCTCACATACACACTCGCTCACTCACTCACATACACACTCGCTCACTCACTCACACACCCACACACTCACTCGCTCACATACACACTCGCTCACTCACTCACATACACACTCGCTCACTCACTCACATACCCACACACTCACTCGCTCACATACACACTCGCTCACTCACTCACATACACACTCGCTCACTCACTCACATACACACTCGCTCACTCACTCACACACCCACACACTCACTCGCTCACATACACACTCGCTCACTCACTCACATACACACTCGCTCACTCACTCACATACCCACTCGCTCACTCACTCACAAACACACTCGCTCACTCCGCTCACATACAGACTCGCTCACTCACTCACATACACACTCGCTCACTCACTCACATACCCACCCGCTCACTCACTCACAAACACACTCGCTCACTCGCTCACATACAGACTCGCTCACTCACTCACATACAGACTCGCTCACTCACTCACATACACACTCGCTCACTCACTCACTCACATACCCACTCGCTCACTCACTCACATACCCACCCGCTCACTCACTCACAAACACACTCGCTCACTCGCTCACATACAGACTCGCTCACTCACTCACATACAGACTCGCTCACTCACTCACATACAGACTCGCTCACTCACTCACAAACACACTCGCTCACTCACTCACTCACATACACACTCGCTCGCTCACTCACATACACACCCGCTCACTCGCTCACATACACACTCGCTCACTCGCTCACATACACACTCGCTCACTTCGCTCACATACCCACCCGCTCACTCGCTCACATACCCCACTCGCTCACTCGCTCACATACACACTCGCTCACTCGCTCACATACCCACCCGCTCACTCGCTCACATACACACTCGCTCACTCACTCACATACCCACCCGCTCACTCGCTCACATACACACTCGCTCACTCGCTCACATACACACTCGCTCACTCGCTCACATACCCACCCGCTCACTCACTCACATACAGACTCGCTCACTCGCTCACATACACACTCGCTCACTCGCTCACATACCCACCCGCTCACTCACTCACACACCCACACACTCACTCGCTCACATACCCACCCGCTCACTCGCTCACATACACACTCGCTCACTCGCTCACATACCCACCCGCTCACTCACTCACACACACCCACCCGCTCACTCGCTCACATACACACTCGCTCACTCACTCACATACACACTCGCTCACTCACTCACACACCCACACACTCACTCGCTCACATACACACTCGCTCACTCACTCACATACACACTCGCTCACTCACTCACATACCCCACACACTCACTCGCTCACATACACACTCGCTCACTCACTCACATACACACTCGCTCACTCACTCACATACACACTCGCTCACTCACTCACACACCCACACACTCACTCGCTCACATACACACTCGCTCACTCACTCACATACACACTCGCTCACTCACTCACATACCCACTCGCTCACTCACTCACAAACACACTCGCTCACTCGCTCACATACACACTCGCTCACTCACTCACATACACACTCGCTCACTCGCTCACATACACACTCGCTCACTCACTCACATACACACTCTCGCTCACTCACTCACATACACACTCGCTCACTCACTCACATACACACTCGCTCACTCACTCACATACCCACCCGCTCACTCGCTCACATACCCACCCGCTCACTCGCTCACATACCCACCCGCTCACTCGCTCACATACCCACCCGCTCACTCGCTCACATACCCACCCGCTCACTCGCTCACATACACACTCGCTCACTCACTCACATACCCACCCGCTCGCTCACTCGCCCAAACACTCACCCACACACACGCTCGCTCACTCACTCACTCACTCACATACCCACCCACTCACTCGCCCAAACACTCACCCACACACTCACTCACTCACATAGCAACCCGCCCCGCCCACTCACTGACACGCTCGCTCATTCATTCATTCATTGACCAACTCTTTCGCTCACTCGCCCAAAACACTCATCCACACGCTCATTCATTCATTAGCTCGCTCACTCACTCGCCGAAACACTCACCCATGCGCCTACTTGCTCACTCACTCACCAGCTCGATCGCTCGCTCGCTCACCCAACCACCCATGAACTTCATCATTCAACCACTCGCTCACTCGCTCACCCACCCACACATCCGCTCGCTCACTCACCCACCCACACATCCGCTCACTCGCCCGCCCGCTCACTCACTCATCAGCTCGATCGCTCGCTCGCTCACCCACCCACACATCCGCTCGCTCGCCCGCCCGCTCACTCACTGCAAGATGAAGCGACTGCGTTCCGCGTGCCATCGCAGCTCACAGCCATGATGCTTCTGTTGATGGCTGGCTCTCCTGTAACAACATCATCACCATCATCATCATCTAAAGCATTCTCATCATAATCGTGAACGTTATCATTGTCGCCGTGACCATCACCATCATCACCGTCACTACCATCAACATCTTCACGACGACAACTAGAAAAATCTCCATTCCATCATCATCATCACCATCACCAATGCAATCATCACTAGCTGGAACACCACCATCATCATCACCATCATCATCACCATCATCATCACCACCACCATCATCATCACCACCACCACCATCATCATCATCATCACCACCATCATCATCACCACCACCACCACCACCATCATCATCATCATCACCACCACCACCATCATCATCATCACCACCATCATCATCATCATCACCACCATCATCACCACCACCACCACCATCATCATCACCAAAACCACCACCACCATCATCGTCATCATCACCACCACCACCATCTCTGGCACAGCAAACATCAGCATCGTCAACATCATGAACAAGGCCATCATCGTGACCTGCCGGGCCATTGTGAGCCTGCGAAGAGAGACGCCCAGACCCAGGGCTTGAACCCAAATGTAGCAGCAGCCCTCTGACTCGGTGCCTCTGACACGGCCATTGTGAACCTCCCGAGAGAGAGAGAGAGATGGGGAAGAGACGGAGGGACACCGAGACCCAGGTGTGGTCCAGGTGAGGCACAGGTGAGGCACAGGTGAGACCCAGGTCAGACCCAGGTGAGACTCAGGTGTGGCCCAGGTGAGGCCCAGGTGAGGCCCAGGTGAGGAGTGGGAGATTTCAGCCTCTGGTAGCCTCACAAAGTTGGGGAGGGAGCAAGGGAGGGAGGGAGCACACACCCACACCCGCACACCCGCACGCGCACACACACACCCACACCCACGCACACACGCACACACACACACACACCCACACGCGCACACCCCCACACGCGCACACCCGCACGCGCACACACACCCGCACACCCACACCCGCACACACGCACACACACACCCACACGCGCACACCCCCACACGCGCACACCCGCACGCGCACACACCCGCACACACGCACACACACACCCACACGCGCACACCCCCACACGCGCACACCCGCACGCGCACACACACCCGCACACCCACACCCGCACACACGCACACCTGCACCCGCACACACGCGCACACCCGCACACACCCACACACACCCGCACACACACGCACACCCGCACACCCACACGCGCGCACACCGGCTTGGGTCACTCACCGCAGTTGCCGAAGGCGCACGCAGCCGTCTGCTTGTAGTAGAGGTAGTAGACTGGGCGGGATGGAGGGAAGACGAACCAGGCACACACACAAAGACAAAGATCCCCCGTGTAGCCTTAACAGACCGTAGGGGCAAGTGCTGTTAGCGAGCACCTATGAAGGCTGGAACGGTACACGAGGGTGTGGGTGGCCAGCACCACGCCCGACCGCCTTTGTCTCCCCAGTGGCGATGTTTACACACCGCACCAGGTACTCATTTGAGACTGAGTCGACCTAGGGGAGGCCCGGGACCAGTTCAGATACTCGTCACTGGTGTTGGCCGTGAGCGGGAATCGAACCCGGGTCGCCGGGTTCATAGCGCAGCGTAGCGCTAACCACTACACCACCGCTCCCCACACGCACACAGACACGCACATACACATGCACACACATACACATACAGACACACATACACACACGCACACACAGACGCACACACATACACACGCACACACACACACATACACGCACACAGACACACACAGACACACACATACACACACACGCACACAGACACGCACACACACACACATACAGACACACGCACACACACATACACACAGACACACACGCACACAGACACGCACACACAGACACACGCAGACACAGGTTCTACTGCCGCAGGTTGCCGGTACCGGCGAGGAAGATGCCGACTCCGACTGCCGCCATGGAGAGCACCACGATGACGGCGCAGAGGAGACGGCGCTGCAGGGCGCGCTTCTGTCGACGCGCTGAGCGACGGGGCGACACGCGGGGCGAGACACGGGGCGGACGCGGAGACACGGGGGGAGGAGGACACGGGGCGAGACACGGGGTGAGACACGGGGCGAGAGGCGGGCGGGCTGGGGTGGACCACGCGGGGTGGACGACACGGGGTGGAAGACACGGGGTGGACGACACGGGGTGGGATGGGAGGGGGGGGGACTCGGTGTGAGGCACGACCAAAGGAACCGACCGGGGAGACGTGAGAATGAGACATGGGAGGGTGGTGGGGGGGGGGGTGTGACATGCGGGGAGACCCTGGGGGACATGATGAGAGACACGGGGAGACTGGGAGAGACTCAGGGACATGATGAGAGACACGGGGAGACTGGGAGACACGGGGAGACACGGGGAGACACGGGGAGACACGGGGGGACACGGGGGGACACGGGGGGACACGGGGGGGACACGGGGAGACACGAGGACATGATGAGAGACACGTGGAGACTGGGAGAGACTCAGGGACATGATGAGAGACACGGGGAGACTGGGAGAGACACGGGGACATGATGAGAGACACGGGGAGACTGGGAGAGACACGGGGACATGATGAGAGACACGGGGAGACTGGGAGAGACACGGGGACATGATGAGAGACACGGGGAGACTGGGAGAGACACGGGGACATGATGAGAGACACGGGGAGACTGGGAGAGACACGGGGACATGATGAGAGACACGGGGAGACACGGGGACATGATGAGAGACACGGGGAGACACGGGGACATGATGAGAGACACGGGGAGACACGGGGACATGATGAGAGACACGGGGAGACTGGGAGAGACACGGGGACATGATGAGAGACACGGGGAGACTGGGAGAGACACGGGGACATGATGAGAGACACGGGAGACACGAGGACATGATGAGAGACACGGGGAGACTGGGAGACACTCAGGGACATGATGCGAGACACGGGGGGACACGGGGGGACACGGGGGGACAGGCCGTGGGGTTGAGAGACACGTGGTGATGATGATGTGTGTGGTGATGGAGACACGTGGTGATGATGATGTGGTGGTGGTGGTGGTGATGAATGTGTTGATGGAGGTGGTGGTGATGATGATGGTGATTATGACAGTGATGGAGGTGGTGGTGGAGGTGATATTGGTGATGGAGGTGGTGATGGACGTGATGTTGATGTGGTGGTGGTGATGAATATGGTGATGGTGGTGGTGGTTGTGATGTTGACGATGGTGATGTTGATGTGGTGGTGGTGATGAATGTGGTGATGGTAGTGGTGGTGGTAGTGGTGGTGGTGGTTGTGATGTTGACGATGTTGACGATGTTGACGATGATGGTAAAGATTCCTCACGCTGAGTGTTTCCATTTCGTTGGGGTCTTTCATGCGGTAGAACCTAACAACAACAACATCAACAACATCAACAACAACAACAAAAAGACAAAGATCCCCCATATAGCCTCAACAGGCTGTAGGGGCAAGTGCCGTTAGCGAGCACCTATGAAGGCCGGCACGGCACACGAGGGGGTGGGTGGCCAGCACCACGCCCGGCCGCCTTTGTCTCCCCGGTGGCGATGTTTACTACACGCCGCATCGGGGGTCTCGTTTGAGGCCGAGTGAACCTAGGGGGGAGGGGGGTAGGGGCCCAGGGAACCTATTCGCATCACCGTTGCACCACCATCGACATCAAGCAAAGCCAAAGGGACCCCCAGCCCTTCTCCCACCGTGTAGCCTTAACGCACTGTTAGGGGCAAGTGCTCTTAGCGAGTGGCAGCAGCAGCAGCAGCTGTGAAGGCCGGCAACCCGTGCCTCTGTGGTGCACGTGGGGGTGGGTGGGTTGACCCCGGTGGGTTGACCCCGGTGGGTTGACCCGGGTGGGTTGACCCAGCAACTTGCACGGACGCACTAAGACAACGTCAATGATATTTAAAAATACTTTTTTAAAAACACGCTTTCATGGAATGTACCGTAGTAGTAATGGCAGAACTCAACGACTCCAGGAAGTGGCCCCGAAGTTTGCCACAAAGTAAGGAGACGTGGTGATTGACAGCCAACGTGAGTTGAGCGTGGACAATTAGACCCAAGCCGAAACATCACATTTACAAAATATTGTTGAAATTTTTTTTTCGTATTTTTTAATGATAGAATATAGTATTGTCATCAGTATGACATAAGTAGACCAAGTTTGCAGTCGATACCACATTGGGAAGTGGGTTAAAATTGAGTTACAAGATTTGAGGATACAACAACGACAACAACAGACAGAGTGAGTTAAATGAAAGTGTGTAAAAATAAGTGATATTTAAAAATACTTTTGTTTAAACACGCTTTCATGGAATGTACCGTACGAGTAATGGCAGAACTCAACGACTCCAGGAAGTGGCCCCGAAGTTTGCCACAACGTAAGGGGACGTGGTGATTGACAGCCAACGTGAGTTGAGCGTGGACAATTAGACACAAGCCGAAACATAACACGTAAAAAATAATGTTTAAAAATATTTTCTTTTTAATGATATAATATAGTATTCATACTCTTAGGTTTTTCGGTAAAATAAAAAAAATAAAATTATAAAAACTTAACCCGTAAAAACAAAGTTTTTCACTATAAATCCTTTATATGCGTGGCATCGGTTTTATTTTATTATTCATTTCTGTTTTTCTTGAGTAAGAGTTTCATTTTTATCACATTGGTATTTTAAATTAAATATGAAAATTTTTTTTTTCTAAAAAGTGGAAAATTTTGGAAATTTTTTTCACGAAAAAAAATTGTAACGCACAACGAGTCTGTGTGCAAAATGTCAGCTCGATTGGATCACGGGAAGTGGGTTAAAAAACGACCGAAAGATTTGCACGGTCGTAAGCGCGCAAGCAAGCAAGTGAACTTAATATAAAGGATTTAAAAATCACGACGTTTCGGAGGCAACACAAGTCTCCGTCATCAGGTGGGACCGTCACAGCCGAATTAGCTGCATCAAGTGAGGCAGCGATTCCAAGATGCAAGTTCTTAAATACAAGTTGAGGGGGGAGGAGAGGGTGGGGAGCTTATCAGAATGTGGTAGCCAATGAATGGAACGTGAGCAGAGGGTCAGGGACTCCGAAAGCACGAAGAACAGCCCAGAGCCCCAGGCCTACTGATGGTATAGTATTGTCATCAGTACGACATACGTATACCAAGTTGGCAGTCGATGGCTCATTGGGAAGTGGGTAAAAATTGAGTTGCAAGATTTGAGGACACGCCAACAGACAGAGTGAGTTAACTAGAAGCGTGTTAAATAATAATAAAAAAAACACACAAATCACACGGCAACACGAACTCGTGATGAGTGCGCAGGTGAGAGGGCATCTTGGCGAACCGGTTTCACGTCAGGGTTATTTATAATCACACACAGAGATCACCCACCACCCACCACCACCACCCACCACCATCCACCCACCACCATCCACCCACCACCAGCACCACTCACCACCACCAACACCACCAACACCATCCACCCACCACCAACAACACCACCATCACCACCACCACTCACCACCACCATCCACCCACCACCAGCACCACTCACCACCAACACCCCCAGCACCACCAGCACCACCACTCACCACCACCATCCACCCACCACCACCTCCACTCACCACCACTCACCACCATCACCAACAACACCACCAGCACCACCAACAACACAACTCACTACCACCAACACAACTCACCACCACCACCACTCACCACCAACACAACTCACCACCACCACCACTCACCACCACCACTCACCACCAACACAACTCACCACCACCTTACGCACCAACACAACTCACCACTCACCACCACCAACACAACTCACCACCACCAGGGGTAGCAAGCCACTTAGGGACAAGTGCTGTTCTCTATTCAGGGTTGGTGGTGGTGGTGGTCGTGGTGGTGCTGGTGTTGGTGGTGGTGGTGGTCGTGGTGGTGTTGGTGTTGTTGGTGGTGGTGTTGTTGTTGGTGGTGTTGTTGTTGGTGGTGTTGGTGGTGGTGTTGTTGTTGGTGGTGGTGGTGTTGGTGGTGCTGGTCGTGGTGGTGTTGTTGTTGGTGGTGGTGGTGTTGGTGGTGTTGTTGTTGGTGGTGGTGGTGTTGGTGGTGTTGGTGTTGGCAGCACCACGCCCTGCACAGCTTTTGTCTCCCCACAGAGACAACAAAGAAAGCCGCCCCGTGTCAACCCATACAGGTTAACCCCCTAGTAGTGTGTAGTGTAGTGTATAGTGTAGTGTATAGTGTAGTGTATAGTGTAGCGTATAGTGTAGTGTAGAGTATAGTGTATAGTGGTGTATAGTGTAGTGTAGAGTGTAGTGTAGAGTGTAGTGTATAGTGTAGTGTATAGCGTAGTAGTGTATAGTGTAGTGTAGAGTGTAGTGTGTAGTGTAGTGTGTAGTGTATAGTGTAGTGTATAGTGTAGTGTAGTGTATAGCGTAGTAGTGTATAGTGTAGTGTATAGTGTAGTGTAGAGTGTAGTGTATAGTATAGTGTATAATGTAGTGTATAGAGTAGTGTATAGTGTAGTGTATAGTAGTGCATTGTATAGTGTAGTGTATAGTAGTAGGTCTGAATTGGTCTGTAATAATCAGGTAGGGCACTGATTCGGGGTTGCCATGGATGGGTTTCTCCCGGAATACACAAAAGTCGACACACCTAAAACGTGTGGGGGGGAGGGGGTGTGGGGGGGGGCTTTCGACGTGCCCAACGTCAGTTTAGAGAGAAAATAATCAATCAATAAACATCTCTGTGAACACCGATCATCATCACCACCATCATCACCACCATCATCATCATCACCACCATCATCATCATCACCATCATCATCATCACCACCATCATCATCACCACCATCATCATCATCACCACCATCATCATCATCATCACCACCACCACCACCATCATCACCACCATCATCATCACCACCATTCATCATCACCACCATTCATCATCACCATCATCATCATCATCATCACCATCATCATCATCATCACCACCATTCATCATCACCATCATCTTCATCATCACCACCACCACCATCATCATCACCACCATCATCATCATCACCACCACCACCACCATCATCATCATCATCACCATCATCATCATCACCATCATTTTCATCACCACCACCATCATCACCACCACCACCATCATCATCATCACCACCACCACCATCACCACCACCACCATCATCATCATCACCACCATCACCACCACCACCACCACCATCATCACCACCACCACCACCATCATCATCATCACCACTAGCACCACCACCACCACCACCATCATCATCATCATCACCACCACCACCATCACCACCACCACTACCACCACCATCATCATCATCACCACCACCACCACCACCGTCATACGGACCTCGTCATCATAAACCTGTTAAGTAGGAAATGACGCGGCATGCGTTATCAGCTGTGCGCTCGTGGTGTGTGCGTCTATATATTTACATAATTCTCTAACCCCAAACCGGTTGACCAACATTGCCCTCTGCTCACGTGCGCTCACGGTACGGGCTTCTTGAGTGCCCGTCAGAACGTGGGGAGCGGTGGTGCAGCGGTTAGCGCGACGCCGCGCTACGAACCCGGCCACCCGAGTTCGATTCCCGCTCACGGCCAACGCCAGTGACGGATTATGATCTGAACCCGGCCCCGGGGCCTCCCGACTCGGCCTCCCCTAGGTCGACTCGGCCTCAAATGGGTACTCGGTGCGGTGTGTAGTAAAACATCGCCACTGGTGGTGTAGATAGATGATGGTGGTGGAGATGATGGTGGTGGAGATGATGGTGGTGGAGATGATGATGATGGTGGTGATGGTGATGATGATGGTGGTGATGATGGTGGTGGTGATGATGGTGATGATGATGGTGGTGGTGATGATGGTGGTGGTGGTGATGGTGGTGGTGATGATGGTGGTGATGGTGGTGGTGATGGTGGTGGTGGTGATGGTGGTGATGGTGGTGGTGGTGATGATGACGGTGGTGATGATGATGATCATGATGATGGTGGTGATGATGATGATAAGCCATCCATATCGTTGATCTGTCATTCGTGATCGGCCAGGTTTGGATAAAAAAGAGTTTTACATCGCCTCAGTTTGGGGGGGGGGGGGGGAGGCGACCTTACACGTGGCAAAATAAAATGTGAGTTTAGTTTGTGGGAGACAAAGGCGGCCGGGCGTGGTGCTGGCAACACCACCACCTTCATCGTTGCTGCTATACACGGGTACCCGTCAACCCCCTATCAGTGCCCGACCTTATTACTGACCGACTCAGACCATTTCGATTTAAAGCTTTCGTGACTGCAGGGATTCATCTTCTTGGTTCTTTCGGTAAAGTCACGTAGAAGGGAAATAATAAAATAATAAAAAATAAAACATAATAAAATACAATTCTCACGACGTTTCGGCCACAACGCAAGCAGCCGTTCTCAGGTGAAGAACAGGTCTGTCATTCAGACGCTGTCTTTCCGACAGACCTGTTCTTCACCTGAGGACGGCTGCTTGCGTTGTGGCCGAAACGTCGTGAGAATTATTTTATTATGTTTTATTTTTATTATTTTATTATTTCAACTCAGACCATATTGGACTCATCCCGTGCCCCTTATACATATTTAACGTTCATCCGACCAAGTCCCATCATCACGGGGGAGAACACACACACACACAAACTAATAGACGAAAAAAATGTAAGACATTAACATTCCGTATGGGTTGACAGGTATGATGACCCCACCCGTATCAAACAGAGAGGATTTTTTCATTAACTAAACACATCTGGCATTTCACCAGCATTGCTTCAAGCAAAGCCCGACTCTGCTGATGATACACTGCGTGTCGAAACCAGACCTTGGTCACAAACATCTGTCAGATCCCCAGCATTGGTCGATGCAATTCCGCACTGCTGATGAGACACTGGGTGTCGAAACCGGACCTTGGTTATGGCAGTTCCACCAGTGTTCGTTTCAATCTGCCAGTCCGTCGTAGGGGCGAGATGGTCATTGCTGCTGCTGCTGCTGCTGTGGTCGAACCTAGGGGCACCCCCAGTAACAGCTCCCCCTGTGTGGCACGAAGTGACTTTGGTACTGGCAAAGGAGGTCTAATGATGTAGGTGCTCACCATGAGCCCTCGTTACTCTGATAGGGGCATCGTCCTCTGGTCTAGCACCAATTGAGACGCGGCTCAAAAGAAAGCGGTCTTTGGTGTGGACCAATCGGTTTCAAGGACAGTGCATCATAAATAACACTGGTCAACAACAACAACAAAAAATTCTGGCCTGGACTTTTGCAGCTGTTCTAGACTAATTTCAGGGTACCGATTCTAAATCTGATCTCAGATTTGCTCTATCGCATCGGGTTTTTGAGATATCAAATATTGCATTTTCAATAATCATTTCATTTTTATGCTATTGGCATACCCCATTTTCATTGATTTTACCCGAAATTAACTCTGTCACTTATGATTGAAAGTTGTTGCGAGTCAGTGACTGCTTTAGTGTTAAAATATGGTGCTGTATTTTTAGGATAGTGTGTTTATAATATCATTTTATGCAGATATCGTAGATGTCCACATTTATTTAATATCTTTCTTCTGCAGTTTTTTTTTATTGAAAATGCAATCTTTGATATCTCAAAAACCTGATGCGATAGACAAAAACTGATGCCAGATTTGGAATCAGCACCCCAAAATAAAATGTTGTTAAGAACGCTTTCGCAACCAACATCACAAGTGACGTGATCACACCTAGAGCTCTATTCAAGGAACGAAACTGGAGGATTTGTTCACTAGTCTGGCTGCGTGCCTGTTGTAGTTGCTGGCGAAACGTCGTGCCCCGATTGTCAATGTTGTGGTTTGGCTCTCCGATGCACAACCAGTGTTGCTGTACTAGTATACTACACTATACACTACACTATACACTACACAAAATACTATACACTACACTATACACTACACAAAATACTATACACTGCACTATACACAACACTACACACTACACTATACACTACACTATATACACTATACACTACACTATACACTACACTACTACACACTACACTATACACTACTACACTATACACTACACGATACACTACACACCACACTACACTATACACTACACTATACAAAATACTATACACTGCACTATACACTATACAACTATACACTACACGATACACTACACTACTATACACTACACTATACACTACACACTGGTGCTGTACTAGTAACGAATTGGCCACGTTCTGTTTACGCGACAACCCTCACTAATTGTCTGTGTCGCGTGGTGTAACGACGACACATTCCTATTTTCGCGATCAAACCCACGCAAAAAAAAACCCTCTACTATGGATCAGGGCGCTTTCTAAATGTAAGTTATGATGATGATGATGAGTCTGCTGATGCCAGAACGGAGTGATGATGTCTGCTGCTGCTACTGCTACGTGTGTCATCCCACGTTGAGCAATCTTATTATTTTTTGCGGCTCGGATTATTCAAATGCCAAATTTGTCCCGCGACTCATTCAGACTGGCGCCGTGGGGGTCTTTCACGTCTCACCGTGACGATTCGTCGTCGGTGTTGTTGTCGTTGTGGTTGTGAACGCACACCGCCCGATGCTTGAGATGATAATCCGAGGCGAGCTTAGCGAAGCCTCCACAAACAACGCCTGTGATGTAACTGTGTGTACAGGTGTGTGTGTAGCTGTGTGTGTGTGTGTAGCTGTGTGTGTGTGTGTACAGGTGTGTGTGTACAGGTGTGTGTAGGTGTGTGTGTGTGTGTGTGTACAGATGTGCGTGTACAGGTGTGTGTGTAGCTGTGTGTGTGTACAGGTGTGTGTAGGTGTGTGTGTAGGTGTGTACAGGTGTGTGTGTAGCTGTGTGTACAGGTGTGTGTGTAGCTGTGTGTGTGTAGTTGTGTCTGTGTGTAGGTGTGTGTGTAGCTGTGTGTGTGTACAGGTGTGTGTGTAGCTGTGTCTGTGTGTAGGTGTGTGTGTAGCTGTGTGTGTGTACAGGTGTGTGTGTACAGGTGTGTGTAGCTGTGTGTGTAGCTGTGTGTGTGTCCAGGTGTGTGTGTAGCTGTGTGTGTAGTTGTGTGTACAGGCGTGCGTGTAGCTGTGTGTACAGCTGTGTGTGTACAGGTGTGTGTACCTGTGTGCGTGTACCTGTGTGTGTGTGTACCTGTGTGTGTGTACAGGTGTGCGTGTACCTGTGTGTGTGTGTACAGGTGTGCGTGTACCTGTGTGTGTACAGGTGTGTGTGTAGCTGTATGTACCTGCGTGTGTACCTGTGTGTGTGGCCTGGCACAAGCGTCGTGGTGACGTCACCGCCACTTAGTGGCGAATGGCGGTTGTTGTTGTTGTGTACCTGTGTGTGTGTACAGGTGTGTGTGTACAGGTGTGCGTGTACCTGTGTGTGTGTACAGGTGTGTGTGAGTGGCTGTGTGTGCAGGTGTGTGTGTAGCTGTGTGTACATTGTGTGTGGCTGTGTGTGTACAGGTGTGTGTGTACAGGTCTGTGTGTACAGGTGTGCACGTACCTGTGTGTATGTGTACCTGTGTGTGTGTGTACCTGTGTGTGTGTACAGGGTGTACCTGTGTGTGTACAGGTGTGTGTGTGGCTGTGTGTACAGGTGTGCGTGTACCTGTGTGTGTGTATACCTGTGTGTGTACAGGTGTGTGTGTACCTGTGTGTGTACAGGTGTGCGTGTACCTGTGTGTGTACAGGTGTGCGTGTACCTGTGTGTGTACAGGTGTGTGTGGCTGTGTGTGGCTGTGTGTGTGGCTGTGTGTACAGGTGTGTGTAGTTGTGTGTACAGGTGTGCGTGGCTGTGTGTAGCTGTGTGTACAGGTGTGTGTGTACAGGTGTGTGTATAACTGTGTGTGTGGCTGTGTGTAGAGGTGTGTGTGTACCTGTGTGTCTGTGTGTAGGGAGCGGTGGTGCAGCGGTTAGCGCTACGCTGCACTACGATCCCGGCGGTCCGAGTTCGATTCCCGCTCACGGCCAACACCACCGGTGACGATTATCTAAACCGGGTCCTGGGCCTCCCCTAGGTCGACTCAGCCTCAACAATGAGTAACCCGGTGCTGTGTGTGGTAAACATCGCCACTGGGGAGACAAAGGCGGCCGGGCGTGGTGCTGGCCACCCACCCCCTCATGTGCCACGGGCCTCCATAGGCGAACAGCACTTGCCCCTACAGTCTGCTAGAGGCTACACGGGGGACATTTGTCATTGTGCAGGTGTGATGGAAACGTTGTGTAAACGTTTGGATTATGGGGCAACTGCTGCCAACGAACAAACACGAAACGTCTCACGCCCCCCTCATTAACCCCTCACGTGGTGTACAGGGTTCAATGTACAGGGGTGGATGTGGTGGTCCAAATGTCTTGTGACCACCCCCTACCACCACCACCACCCCACCTACCCACCAACACCTCCCCCTCAACACCACCCCCCCTCCCCTACCCACCACCCCCCCTCCCCACCACCACCCACCACCACCCCCCCTACCCACCACCACCCCCCCTCCCCACCACCATCACCCCTCCCCTACCCACCACCACCCCCCTCACCACCACTCCCCCTCCCCACCACCCCCTTACCCACCACCACCCCCCCTCCCCACCACCCCCCTCCCCACCACCCCCCTCACCACCACCCCCCTCCCCACCACCCCCTTACCCACCACCCCCCTCCCCACCACCACCACCCCTCCCCTACCCACCACCACCCCCCTCACCACCACCCCCCCTCCCCACCACCCCCTTACCCACCACCACCCCCCCTCTGCACCACCCCCCCTCCCCCTACCCACTACCACCACCCCCCCTACCCACCGCCCCCCCCCCTACCCACCACCGCCCCTATCCACCACCCCACCCCCCCCCATTGATTATAATCCATTAAACAAATATTGCTTTCGTCCTTTGCATATTCATTCATATTTCCAATCAACCATACTTTATATAAATATATAGAAATGTACACGTTCGGTTGTGGAGATTTAAACGGGGCTCACAAGACGGCTGCGCCCACTCTATGCAGAGTCGAGGTTTGGCTCTATACACATTATAACACGGGGTATGAATGCGGTGTTTAAAGGTGAGCGAGCGGGTGAGCGTGGTGGGTGAATGTGGTGGGTGAGTGTGTGGGTGAGTGTGGTGGGTGGGTGAGTGAGTGTGGTGGGTGAGTGTGTGGGTGAGTGTGTGGGTGAGTGTGGTGGGTGAGTGTGCGGGGGAGCGAGCGGGTGAGCGAGCGGGTGAGCGAGCGGGTGAGCGAGCGGGTGAGCGAACACGGTGTATAGACGAGCGTGGTTGTATACAGGTGAGTGTGGCGAGTGTGCAGGTGAGTGTATGAGTGAGTGTGTGGGTGAGTGTACGGGTGAGTGTGTGGGTGAGTGTGTGGGTGAGTGTGTGGGTGAGTGTATTGGTGAGTGTGGTGAGTAGTGGTGAGTGTGGTGAGTGTGTGGCTGAGTGTATGGGTGAGTGTGTGGGTGAGTATGTGGGTGAGTGTGTGGGTGAGTGTATGGGTAAGTGTGGGTGAGTGTATGGGTAAGTGTGGTGAGTGTATGGGTGAGTGAGTGTAAGTGTGGTGAGTGTATGGGTGAGTGAGTGTATGATTAAGTGAGTGTATGGGTGAGTGTGGTGAGTGTATGGGTGAGTGTGTGGGTAAGTGTATTGGTGAGTGTGTGGGTGAGTGTATGGGTGAGTGTGGGTGAGTGTATGGGTAAGTGTGGTGAGTGTATGGGTGAGTGAGTGTATGAGTAAGTGAGTGTATGGGTGAGTGTGGTGAGTGTAGTGGTGAGTGTGTGGGTGAGTGTATGGGTAAGTGTGGTGAGTGTATGGGTAAGTGAGTGTATGGGTGAGTGTGTGGGTAAGTGTATTGGTGAGTGTGTGGGTGAGTGTATGGGTGAGTGTGGGTGAGTGTATGGGTAAGTGTGGTGAGTGTATGGGTGAGTGAGTGTATGGGTGAGTGAGCGTATGGGTGAGTGAGCGTATGGGTGAGTGAGTAAGCGTGTGGGTGGGTGAGTGTATGGGTGAGTGTATGGGTGAGTGTATGGGTGAGTGTATGGGTGAGTGAGTGTGTGGTTAAGTGAGTGTGTGGGTGAGTGTATGGGTGAGTGTATGGGTGAGTGAGTGTGTGGTTAAGTGAGTGTGTGGGTGAGTGTATGGGTGAGTGTATGGGTGAGTGAGTGTGTGGTTAAGTGAGTGTGTGGGTGAGTGTATGGGTGAGTGTGTGGGTGAGTGCTCACCGCGGCTGTAGGCAGTCTTTCGGCCATGTCCATAGGCGAGTGAGACGGCTGGTGAGGATCTGGTGAGGAGCCGGTGAGGAGCCGGTGAGAAGCCGGTGAGCGATCCGAATGTTTTTCCTCCTTCCCCGAGGCCCTGGGTCCAACTCAGAGCCCCTCCCCCTCACCCCCCCGCCCTTCCCCCTCACCTCCCCCGCCCCTCCCCCTCACCTCCCCCGCCCCTCCCCCTCACCCCCCCGCCCTTCCCCCTCACCTCACCTCCCCCGCCCCTCTTCCTCACCCCTCCCTCACCTCCCCTCACCCCCCCCTCGCCCCCCCCTCGCCCCCCCCTCACCTCCCCCCTCACCTCCCCCCTCCCCTCACCCCCCCCTCACCTCAACCCCCCTCGCCCCCCCTCACCTCCCCCTCGCCCCCCCCTCACCTCCGATTGGCCGTCTCAGGCCTCCTTGTTCACAAAGACAAAGGTCCCCCGTGTAGCCTCTACAGACTGTAGGGGCAAGTGCTGTTAGCGAGTAGCAGCAGCACCTGTGAAGGTAGACACAGAGACAAAGGTCCCCCGTGTAGCCTCTACAGACTGTAGGGGCAAGTGCTGTTAGCGAGTAGCAGCAGCACCTGTGAAGGCTACCGGCACACGAGGGGGCGGGTGGCTACCAGCACCACGCCCGGCCGCCTTTGTCTCCCCAGTGGCGATGTTTACTACACACCGCTACGCCAGGTAACTCTTTTAAGGCCGAGTCGACCTAGGGGAGGCCCAGGACCCGGTTCAGATAATCGTCACCGGTGGTGTTGGCCCTGAGCGGGAATCGAACTCGGGTCGCCGGCTTCGTAGCGCGGCGTAGCGCAAACCGCTGCACCACCGCTCCCCACTCGTGAACACACGCGATGACGTCACCGCAACTCACCTAGGTAACAGTGTGGCGCGATGACGTCAGAATCGCCGACCCCCACCGCCCCCACCAGGTAAGGGGGTGCCAGTGATGATGTCACGGAACCAACCGCTCAGAGAGGAGGGCGGGGCTTGCTGAAGGCTTCCCGCCAACGCGACGCGCGACGTCACTGGCCGCATGACGTCATTGCGGCGAACACAAAAAATTACCGCCCCCCCCATCCCCTTCCCACTCGGCTCGTGACGTCATCGCGGAACGTCGTTCAAAATCGAGTCGTGACGTCACCGCGGCGTGTTTGCGATAATGACGTCATGCACGCCCCGGCCATCCCGATCGTGTTGCGTGACGTCACCGCGGCCCGTTTGCGATAATGACGTCATACACGCCACCGCCACCCCGATCGGTCCACATGTCTTGTGACCCCCCCCCTCCCCAATGAATTCTGTTAAATGTAAAAATTTTGTTAAACGTTTCTTTAAAACAGAAATGAATATGCAATGAGAAAAAAATGTAAGGAGTAAATGAATTTGGGGGGGGGGGGGGGGGGGGTAACAAGACATTTGGACCACCCTTTACAAATTTCTATTCTCCCAGACGTTGCCACGAGACGGCAGAAGACACGCGTTTGTGTGTCTGTGTGTGTGTCTGTGCGTGTGTCTGTGTGTGTTTGTGTGTGTGTCTGTGTGTTGTGTGTTTGTGTGTGTGTACGTGTCTGTGTGTGTCTGTGTGTGTGTCTGTGTGTGTCTGTGTGTGTGTCTGTGTGTGTGTCTGTGTGTTGTGTGTGTGTACGTGTCTGTGTGTGTGTGCGTGTGTCTGTGTGTTAGTGTGTGTGCGTGTGTTTGTGTGCGTGTGTGTTTGTGCGTGTGTGTATATTTGTGTGTGTGTTTGTGTGTGTGCATGTGTTGTGTGTATATTTGTGTGTGTTTGTGTGTGTTGTGTATATTTGTGTGTGTTTGTGTGTGTGCGTGTGTGTTGTGTGTATATTTGTGTGTGTGTGTGAACGTCGCGGTTCCGCGCATCGTTTCGGGCCTGGCGCGACGTCCAATGTTTCGCCCTGCGAGGCTTCTCCAGGAAACCCAGTTGGGCTCCTGGTAAGTAAAATAAAAATTATAACAAAAATAAAATAACAGGATTAAAAACCAGCACCCACACCTGGAGAAACTTCACTCGGCGCGTTTCGGTGACGCACCTTTGAATCTCCCTCTCCCTGCATGCGTGCGCGTGTGTGCGCACAGTTGTGGAGAGAGTGGAGAGTTTCCCATACCTGGGCAGTGTGTTTAACCAGGCTGGATTGTGTGAGGAGCTCACAAATGCTTGAAAGTCGAATCGGTGAGCTGTGTTGGCTGGGTTATGTAGCCCGCATGCCCAGCCACCGCATGCCCGGCCACCGCATGCCCGGCCACCGCATGCCCAGCCACCGCATGCCCGGCCACCGCATGCCGAAACAGCTTTTGTTTGGCCGGATAGAGGGAGCTGATTGGGCGCCGCACAGACTAGAGACGAGATGGAGTGATGTGGTACAAGAGAACGTGGAGCTGAGTGGACTTGCTGATGACTGGTACCAGCGGTGTCAAGATCGGCCTCTGTGGAGGAGGCTCATGAAGGACGCTGCTATTGGGCAGTGCCAGGCTTGGTGCACCTTGAGGCTACTGGGCAGTTGGAGGCAGTCGCCCTCCAACAACGGAGGGCGGAGGAGCGACGCTCACAACAACGATAGGGGCGCCGGGTGGCTAACGCACAAGAAGTTGGCACAGTAGGGGGCACAGGTGGTGCATCAGCCAGTCATCTCAGTCGAACCGTGGCACCTGCTGGGTCTGCCCCGTGACCTCCTGCCGGCGGGCGTTCGACACTTCACGTGGCCTCAACGTGCACCTAGCCTGGCGCCAGCGTCGTGGTGACGTTGTGGGGGCCGTTGGTCCCCGGGGTCTCCCCCCGCCTGCATCTCCGGGCTCGTTTGCGTTACCGCACCGCCCTGATACCCGCTAGGGTTTCGCCGGCATTCGAACGCGACGCCTCCACTCGCACAGCCCCGCGCAGCGCTCACACGCTGCCAGCGTGCGTACACACAGCACCGCGCGCGTCCACACTTCTCGTCGAAACCACACGAGGCTACGAACAGTCGTTAATGATTTATTATCGGCTGCCTGCGATTTGCTGTTAAATCAGTGTGGATCGACAAGGCTGACCTATGCCAACGCCCCAAGGGTCTATTCCCGGTTTATCTAACTCGATACGCTCCAAGCGGATTTGGACACTCTTTCACCTCTCTACTCACGGTTGGATGCGCTCGGCGTTCCGTTGGTCTCGTCCTCGCCGCTCACCTCGACGCGTCGCACGGACGTTCGGGTGGCCGAGCCGGAAGCCGTCTCGAGCGCTGACTTTTTGGAGTAAGAGAGCGTTTTACCTCCCTGCGTCCTCTTTTTATTAAATCCTTTATATTAAGTTCACTTGCTTGCTTGCTTGCGCGCTTACGACCGTGCAAATCTTTCGGTCGTTTTTTAACCCACTTCCCATGATCCAATCAAGCTGACATTTTGCACACAGACTCGTTGTGCGTGACAATTTATTTTCGTGAAATTTTTTTCCCAAAATTTTCCACTTTTTAGGAATTTTTTTTTAATTTAAAATACCAATGTGATAAAAATGAAACTCTTACTCAAGAAAAACAGAAATTAATAATAAAATAAAACCGATGCCACGCATATAAAGGATTTATAGTGAAAAACTTTGTTTTTACGGGTTAATTTTTAATCCCCCATCTACATCAAAGAATGCCGACACGAGCGCCTTCTCGGCCAATCAGGTCGTCACGCTCGTTCAGCCCCATTCCCGATTGCTCTAACAATGGGTCCCCTGCCTTTGTTCTGCCAATCAGCCCCCCCCCCCCCGCGGCTTCTCCCTTCATTCGTGGCCGCGGACCCCTGCCTGCCTTGTAGATACGTGTGTGTGTGGGGTTGCGTTTCAACCGCGGTGGCTGGACACCCCCGCCGTGACCATGCGATCTCAACCCGGGTCACAGCGCCGCGGTGCGAAGTAGCATCGGGGGAGGTCGCCCAATTCCCTGGCCGCAGGAAACCGTGAAGATTATCCCTACGAGGGCTTTCGGGTGAAAACCGGCCGGCCAGGTGACCTCCCCTCGGAGCTCTATGGGTGGGGAAATGGCGTGCGGATGTGTTTATGTGGGGAGCGGTGAGGGGGAAGCGGGGTCGGCCCCGTCGCTTGGTGGTGGCGAGGTCGTAGATGGGGCGCCCGCCGAACGGCTTCACGGTGGCAGCATCACTTCGCTCCCCCGAGGTGCCGGTCCCCGTCCCGGGTTGACTAGAGCACCTCGCCTGAGCCGCACCCATGAGGAAGCGCTGCGGGGTTCGGGGGGGTCCGTCCGGACCTCGTGGTTGGTCTCGGGGTGGGTGGCTCCGTCCCTTTGTTGGGATGGCGAGCTCCTCCTCCTCCTCCTCGTCTGAGAGCAGGCTCGCCACGGCGCACTCCCGTCCCCGCCCTCAAAGCTGCGCTCGCTCGCCGGAGAGCTTCTCGCATTTACGCGCGTGTACGCTCGACAAGGGTGCTGAAGGAGAGGCGTGCACCGTCTACATTTGTCTGCCACCACGGGGTGCGTGCCAAATATCGCTGGACCTTCCCGGCGGCGAGGCCCTCAATTACTTTTGCCTCGTGCTCAGGGTACGCGAGCTGGGTCAGCTCGCGTATGTCCTCGGCGTAATCCCGCAGATCCTCGCCGGGTTGGTGGCGGCCGCGCCTCTAAGGCCGCCTGCGCTTCGTCCTCGTCATACGTGCCGAAGCGCTGTTCAAGCCGGCGCGTTAATTCCCCCCACTGAGTTTGGGCGCTTGCGGGCAAAAGCTTCCACAAAGTCGGCTGCCCGCCCATCCAAATGCATCTCCATCTGCTGAAACGCCTCCGCGTCTGTCCAGCCGTTAACCTTTTTAGCCCCTCCGATGCTGCGGGCAAACGATTTTCATGACGGAATCCCCTTGCCCGTCACCGCCACTCGGTGGCGAATGGCGGTTGTTGTTGTTGTGCGTGCGTGCGGGTCCCCGCCCGGTGAGACCCGTCTACAGCACCGTCCACCGTGGTCCACCTCACCGTGGTCCACCTCACCGTCGAGTCCTCTCCGTCTGCACAAGAAGCGTCGCACGCTCAGCACCACATCGCAGAGGTCTAGGGAACCCCCCTGTACCCTTTAACCCCCTGCTGGGCAGCTGCCCCTGCGTGGCACGAAACAACTGCGTGTCCCTGGGGAGCGGGCAGCGTCAGCCCCTTTCCACTCGGCTGGCTGGCTAGGGGAGGGGGGGGGTGTTGAGGTGGGGGGTGGCTGGCGGGTGGGCGGTGTCCGACTAACGAGCCGGCGGTCGTAGTAGCGCTCTTCATTAGCGAGGCCCCCATGGGGCCTATAGTGAGGCCCCTGACGTGCGGTAGGTGAGCGGTGGGTGAGCGAGCGGCGGTGAGCGGGCGGCTGTGGGCAAGCGATGGTGGGTGAGCGATGGTGGGTGAGCGGTGAGTGAGAGGCGGTGAGCGATGGCGAGTGAGCGGTGGTGGTGGGTGAGCGATGGTGAGTTAGCAATGGTGAGCGATGGTGAGTGAGCGGTGAGTGAGCGGCGGTGAGCGATGGCGAGCGAGCGGTGGTGGTGGGTGAGCGATGGTGAGCGAGCGATGGTGAGTGAGCGGTGAGTGAGCGATGGTGAGTGAGCGGTGAGTGAGCGATGGTGAGTGAGCGGTGAGTGAGCGGCGGTGAGCGATGGTGAGTGAGTGATGGTGAGTGATGGTGAGTGATGGTGGTGAGTGGTGAGTGCTGGTGGTGAGCGTGCCTGCATGACGTTGTGAAGCCAGGGCAGCAGGGTGGAGATGCGGGAGTAGACGCCAGGACGCCGGGCGCGTCCACACCCGGCTCCCCAGCTCGTCACGCCGGTGAGTAGCCAGCGAGTCGCTCCGGCACACACCAGCGGACCACCGCTGTCTCCCTAGACACATAAAGACAAAGATCCCCCGTGTAGCCTTAACAGATTGTAGGGGCAAGTGCTGTTAGTGAGCACCTATGAAGGCCGAAACGGTACACGAGAGGATTAGTGGGCAGCACCACGCCCAACCGCCTTTGTCTCCCCCGTGGCGATGTTTACTACACACCGCACCAGCTACTCATTTGAGGCTGAGTCGACCTAGGGGAGGCCCAGGACCGGTTCAAATAATCGTCACTGGTGGTGTTGGCCGTGAGCGGGAATCGAACTCGGGTCGCCAGGTTCATAGCGCAGCGTAGCGCTAACCACTACACTACCGCTCACACACAGATAACAACAACCACCCGCCATTCGTCACTAAGTGGCGGTGACGTAACCACGACGCTTGTGCCAGGCTATGTGCACGTTGAGGCCATATGAAGTGTCGAACGCCCGCTCGCAGGAGGTCACGGGGCAGACCCAGTTGCAATGGGTCGACTGACTGAGATGAGTGGCTGATGCACCACCTGTGCCCCCTACTGTGCCAACTTGCTGTGCCAACTTGCTGTGAGGTTGAGAGTGTGTGGGTGTGAGTGTGAGGGTGTGAGTGTGTGTGGGTGAGGGTGTGTGGGTGTGTGTGAGGGTGTGAGTGTGTGTGGGTGAGGGTGTGTGGGTGAGTGTGTGTGGGTGAGGGTGTGTGGGTGAGTGTGTGTGGGTGAGAGTGTGTGGGTGAGAGGTTGAGAGTGTGTGGGTGTGAGTGTGAGGGTGTGAGTGTGTGTGGGTACGTGAGTGTGAGCATGTGAGTGAGTGTGTGAGTGTGAGTGAGCATGTGTGGGTGTGTGTGAGCGTGTGTGAGCGTGTGTGTGTGTGAGTGTGTGTGAGTGTGTGAGTGAGTGTGTGTGAGTGTGTGTGAGTGTGTGTGAGTGAGTGTGTGTGAGTGTGAGCGTGTGTGTGTGAGTGTGTGTGAGCGTGCGTGTGTGTGTGTGAGTGTGTGGGTGAGCGTGCGAGGTTCACCTGGCACCCGTCGATGCCCCCTTCCGCGTACCCGGCACACACCATGCGAGGGGTGATGGCTCCCCAGTAGTAGCCGCCCGAGTTGCAGAGCGCCGAGGAGAGGAGCGGCACACGGGCCTCCTGCAGCGTGGCGGACACCACGTCTGTGTGGGGGGGGGGGGGGGGGCGGCGGGGGTGGTATCATCATCGTCAACATCGTCATCATCGTCGTCAACATTGTCACCATCATTATCGTCGTCGTCAGTGTTCACATCAGAAATAACATCTCATCGGCTGCATCATCAGTGGCCTGCTTGCTGGTGCTGATGGTGGTAGTGTAGTGTGCTAATTCGCAGACACTAGTTGGAGGTACTCGCTTTATTTCCGGCCTTCACAGCCAGCACGCTGCCAGACCCACAGCTTGCAGAGTGGAGAAGCTCACGACGACGACGACGACAGCACGACGAGTTCCATTCCCCACCGCAGCAGCCTTTTCTACTCAACAGCGTGGCCAGGCTCCGCCCTCGGCCACCGCATCCCTCTGGATCCCTCAGCTTGCTCCGTGCTTTGCCCAAAGGTGCAACTCGTAGAAAGGGCTGCTACCCCTAATTCTATTGTCTACCAATCTCCCAGCGGCACGCGCTCCAGTGACTCATTCCACGTCACTAAGGTAGCAAGGTTGTGGCAAGGTTGTGGCAAGGTTGTGGTTGTGGGAACGAAGGCCGCTCACTCTCGTATTCGTAGGTTTGGCCCCAGCCTGTGATCCAGCACATCTGCCCCGGACGGGAGTCGAGCTCGGCTCCGGGGAGACACACGGGCGACACGGAGTCTGCACGGAGACACACACACAAAGACAAAGATCCGCCGTGTAGCCTTAACAGACTGCAGGGGCAAGTGCTGTTAGCGAGCACCTGTGAAGGCCGGCACGGCACACGAGGGGGTGGGTGGCCAGCACTACACCCGGTCGCCTTTGTCTCCCCCAGTGGCGATGTTTACACACCGCACCAGGTACTCAATTGAGGCTGAGTCGACCTAGGAGAGGCCAGGACCGGTTCAAATAATTGTCACCAGTGGCGTCTGCGAGCGGGAATTGAACTCAGTTTGCCGGCTTCGTAGTGCGGCATGCTAACCGCTGCACCACCGCTCCCCACGGAGACACACACAGGCATGGCACACGTGCACACACACACACACGGGCAACAATAACCACACACAAACAAGGGCGATACAGACACAACAACAACAACCGCCATTCGCCACTAAGTGGCGGTGACGTCACCACGACGCTTGTGCCAGGCCATGTGCACCTTGAGGCCACGTGAAGTGTTGAACGCCCGCTGGCAGGAGGTCACAGGTCAGACCCACGTGCCACGGGTCGACTGACTAGGATGACCGAGATGAGTGGCTGATGCACCACCTGTGCCCCCTACTGTGCCAACTTGCTGTGCTTTAGCCACCCGGCGCTCCGCTCGTTGTTGTGAGCGTCGCTCCTCCCCCCTCCATTGTTGTTGGAGGGTGACTACCTCCAACTGCCCAGTAGCGTTCTCCATGAGCTTCCTAAACAGAGGCCGATCTTGACACCGCTGGTACCAGTCATCGGCAAGTCCACTGAGCTCCACATCCTCCTGTACCACGTCACTCCATCTCTTCTCTAGCCCGTGCCGCGCCCGTTTAGCCCCCTCTATCCGGCCAAACAAAAGCTGTTTAGGCATGCGGTGGCTGGGCATGCGGGCTACATGACCCAGCCAACGCAGCCTTGCCTGCCGGAGGAGCTCACCGATGGGATTTTGTCCAGATCTTTCAAGGATTTGTGAGCTCCTCACACAATCCAGCCTGGTTAAACCCAGGATGGATCGTAGGCAGGCCAGCCTAAATGTTTCTAACCGGCGAAGATGTTCCATTGGGGGGGTCCACGTTACGCAAGCGTAGAGAAGGGAGGGAATGACTGTGGCCGAGAAGACCTGAAGCTTCGGGTGGAGCGACCACCACTCCTCGCCTCTGGTTGAAGGGAAGTCGAGCCCAAAGTAGCCTGGGGTTTACAGCTTCCCACACCTCACCGCCACGCTTATTCAGAAGAAGTGCCACTCCCTGTTGTTTGGCAGTCTCTTGTCCTGAGTAGAGGACTGTCCACCCCTCATGGTGGCAGGAGCCAGAGAGACCGGTCCACCGGACCTCTTGAATACCACAGAGATCAGGCCAGGCGGTACGGTCCAGCTCCCGACAGAGGAGTGGCAGCCTCTCCTATGCAGTGAGCGTAGCCATCCGAAGTGGCTTTTTGTTGTTTCTGGAGGAGCCCCGAGGGTAAATATTCAATCTCCTGGCTCCGCCAAATGGGGTTTGGCCAGGAGACGTCAGACACCTGTCCCGCCGGGGCCTCCGGCACAAGCTTATTAGTTACATATTTTTCACGTGGTTTTGTGGTAATTAATTGAAGGTGGATGGGTTACCAGCCCTTCGCACCCGTCCAGAGCCACCATTTGGCCGCTGTGGTGGCTACAAATGCCATGAGGGGAAAGGCCGATCGTTATTGGCCGTCCCCCCCCACAGCATTGTCCACGACAGCGTTGCCAATCTGACACCACAAGGAGGTAGGGAGTTGTTTTGCCGGACGCACACAGACACACACACACAAAAATAACCACACACACACACGGGCAATCCAGACACACACAGACACGGACACTACGGTCGTGGCGACGTTACAGGAAGGGGTAAGCCCTCACCCCCCTTCCCCCCCCTTCCCCCCCCCACTCCCCCCCCCACTCCCTCCATTTCCCCCCTCACTCCCCCCCCTCTTCCCCCCCCCACTCCCCCCCCTTCCCCCCCCCCACTCCCTCCACTTCCCACCCCACTCCCCCCCCTTCCCCCCCCTTCCCCCCTCACTCCCCCCTCTTCCCCCCCACTCCCCCCCCTTGCCCCCCTTCCCCCCCTTCCCCCCCCCACTCCCTCCACTTCCCCCCCCACTCTCCCCCCCACTCCCCCCCCTTCCCCCCCCCTTGTCCCCCCCCCCCCTCACCCGAGAAGTGTGCAGGTCCCTGCAGACGCAGCAGCGCGACGTCGTAGTCGGAGGACTGGGTGTCGTAGAGTGAGTGGAAGTAGACCTTGTCCACCACCAGGTACGGGGCGATTATGGACGGCTGCTCCACCAGGCCGGCGTATGCCTTCCACAGGCCCGGCAACGGGTTGCTGGCAACGGTCGGCAAACATCGCCATCATCAACATCATCGTCATCAACATCATTGTCATCAACATCATCGTCATTGTCAGCAAAGTCGTCATCGTCAGCAACATCGTCATCATCATCGTCATCAACATCAACATCGTCATCATCATCGACATCGTCGTCGTCGTCAGACAAGTCGTCATCATCATCAACATCGTCATCGTCATCATCTTCATCATCAGTGTCAGAAAAGTCTTCGTCATCATCGTCGTCGAAAAAGTCGTTGTCAGCAGCAGCGACACCATCATCATCGTCATCCTCATCAGCAACATCGCCATCTGCTACTGCCACTCCTATTACTACGACTGCCGCCACTGCTGCAGTGCGATGGTGTGGCCAGTGCAGTGCGGTGCATGTGTGCGGTGTAATACGATGGTGCGGTGGTGCGGTGCGTGTGTAGGGGTTATTACGGGAGAAACGGCGGACGAGAAACACAGGGGTTGTGTGCACTCACACACGGGTGGTCGCACCGACGTCCGCATCCCTGATCCCCCACGCCCCCGCCCCTCTGAGGGGATCCCTATAAAAGGCGGGGAGCCAGAGAGCTCGAGGCAGTACGACACGAAGCTGACCAGTGAAGATCGAAGACTCGGAGATTAGGCCCTGGGACTCCCCTGTCTCGCTGCCCTTGTCAGGGCCGAGCTGGGTAAGCCAGCGGCGCGGCCCAAGAGCTCCCGGACCTCTGCCCTTGTCAGGGCAAGGCCGGCTTAGCTGGTGCCGAGATCTGTGCTTGCCAGGGCCAGATCAGTCAGCCTCCCGTAGCCCAGTAGAGGAGGACTGGGGAACAGGACAGAGGGCATAGTACTAGGGTGGGTTTCCCTAGTACGGAGAAGGGAGGCCGTTACCCCTTCAACTATTGTGCCTGTCACTGAGTTAATAAACAGAGTGTGCCTCAACTCCGACCTCGTCTCCTCGAACTTACTACACGTGTATGCAGTCGTGCGTGCAGCCGTGTGCGGTGTGTGTGTGTGTGTGTTCGGTGCTGCGGTGGTACAGTTTGTGCGGTGCGTGCAATGCCATCCGTGTTGCGGTAGCTTGGTGGTGCGGTGCATGCGGTGCGGTTCGTGTGCGCGGTGGTCCGATGGTGCAGTGCGTGCGGCCCGCCCATTGCGGTGGTGCATTAGCATGGTTGTGCGGTGGTTGTGGTTGTGCGGTGGTTGTGGTTGTGCGGTGGTTGTGGTTGTGTTTGTGGTTGTGGTGGTTGTGCTTCTCACTGCACGACGCAGTGAGCGGCGGTCACCACCCAGGAGGGCGCCACGATGGAGCCGCCGCACACGAGCGAGCGCGTCGTAGTGCAGCGACACCTGCCACGGCCAGCGGCCCCCCCGCCACAGGGCGGCCCCCCACCACTCGCGAGCTCTCCAGGGGGGCTCCCACGCCACACGCTAGGGGGGAGTGGGGGGGGGTGGGGGGCAACCGTCACCGTCGTCGACGTCACGATCACAGTCGGCGTGCACCTTGCGTCAACATCGCCAGTGACACGTCTCCTTTGTCAGGGCTTTTGATGGTGATTGGTGATTGCTGCTGATGATGTTGATGATGTTGGGTGGGTGGGTTTCAGTGGTTGGTGGGTGGTTGGGTGGGTGATTGGATGCATGGCTGGGTGGGTGGGTGTAGGGTGGATGGGTGCGTTACTATGTGGTGTGTGGGTGGGTGGGTAGTTGGGTGGTTGGGTGGGTGGGTGGGTGGTTGGGTGGGTGGTTGGGTGGGTGGGTGGTTGGGTGGGTGGGTGGGTGATTGGATGGTTGGGTGGAGTGGGTGGTTGGGTGGGTGGGTGGTTGGGTGGGTGGGTGGGTGGTTTGTGGCGGTTGGGGGCATGGGTGGGTGGCTGGGTGTGTGGTTGGGTGAGTGGGTGTGGGGTGAGTGGATGTAGGTGGGTGTTGTGGTTGGGTGAGTGGGTGGGTGTGGTTGGGTGGATGCGTGGGTGGGTGGGTGGTAGGTGGATGGGTGCGTTACTAGGTGGGTGTCGTGGGTAGGTGATGCTTGGGTGGTTGGGTGGGTGTGTGGTTGCGGGCATGGGTGGGTGTGTGTTGGGTGGGTGGGTGAGTGGGTGTGGGTGGTTGGTTGGGTGGGTAGGTGGGTGGTTGGAGTTGGGTGGGGGGTGGGTGGGTGGTTGGGTGGGTGTGGTTGGGTGAGTGGGTGTGGTTGGGTGGATGCATGGGTGGGTGCCATAGCTGGTTTTGGGGGTGGCTGGGTGGGGGGGTGGCTGGGTGGG
>NC_136339.1:5160524-5210524 GCF_964198595.1 Lampetra fluviatilis
CGTGTTTGCGGTAGCTTGGTGGTGCGGTGCATGCGGTGCGGTTCGTGTGCGCGGTGGTCCGATGGTGCAGTGCGTGCGGCCCGCCCATGCGGTGGTGCATTAGCATGGTTGTGCGGTGGTTGTGGTTGTGCGGTGGTTGTGGTTGTGCGGTGGTTGTGGTTGTGTTTGTGGTTGTGGTGGTTGTGCTTCTCACTGCACGACGCAGTGAGCGGCGGTCACCACCCAGGAGGGCGCCACGATGGAGCCGCCGCACACGAGCGACGCGTCGTAGTGCAGCGACACCTGCCACGGCCAGCGGCCCCCCGCCACAGGGCGGCCCCCCACCACTCGCGAGCTCTCCAGGGGGGCTCCCACGCCACACGCTAGGGGGGGGAGTGGGGGGGGGTGGGGGGCACGTCACCGTCGTCGACGTCACGATCACAGTCGGCGTGCACCTTGCGTCAACATCGCCAGTGACACGTCTCCTTTTGTCAGGGCTTTTGATGGTGATTGGTGATTGCTGCTGATGATGTTGATGATGTTGGGTGGGTGGGTTTCAGTGGTTGGGTGGGTGGTTGGGTGGGTGATTGGATGCATGGCTGGGTGGGTGGGTGGTAGGGTGGATGGGTGCGTTACTATGTGGGTGTGTGGGTGGGTGGGTAGTTGGGTGGTTGGTGGGTGGGTGGGTGGTTGGGTGGGTGGTTGGGTGGTGGTGGGTGGTTGGGTGGGTGGGTGGGTGATTGGATGGTTGGGTGGGTGGGTGGTTGGGGTGGGTGGTGGTTGGGTGTGGGTGGGTGGTTGGCGGTTGGGGGCATGTGGGTGGCTGGGTGGCTGGGTGTGTGGTTGGTGAGTGGGTGTTGGGTGAGTGGATGTAGGTGGGTGTGTGGTTGGGTGAGTGGGTGGGTGTGGTTGGGTGGATGCGTGGGTGGGTGGGTGGTAGGGTGGATGGGTGCGTTACTAGGTGGGTGTGTGGGGTAGGTGGATGCTTGGGTGGTTGGGTGGGTGTGTGGTTGCGGGCATGGGTGGGTGTGTGGTTGGGTGGGTGGGTGAGTGGGTGTGGGTGGTTGGTTGGGTGGGTAGGTGGGTGGTTGGTTGGGTGGGTGGGTGGGTGGTTGGGTGGGTGTGGTTGGGTGAGTGGGTGTGGTTGGGTGGATGCATGGGTGGGTGCATAGCTGGTTTTGGGGGTGGCTGGGTGGGGGGGTGGCTGGGTGGGTGGATGGACGTGTGCCTGTGTGGGTGGTTGTGTGTGTAGCTGGTTGGGTGACACGTCTCTCGCTGGGCTTCTCACCCAAGCACTGCAGTGTGATGACCTTGCCGGTGCCACAGGTCTCCCTGTGAGAAGAACAAAACACTCGCTCACCCACTCACCCACTCGCTCACCCACTCGCTCACTCACCCACTCGCTCACCCACACAGCTACTCGCTCACCCACTCCCTCACCCACACAGCTACTCGCTCACTGACACACCCACTCGCTCACCCACTCGCTCACTCGCTCACCCATACAGCCACTTACTCACTCGCTCACCCACACAGCCACTCACTCACTCGCTCACCCACACAGCCACTCACCTACACAGCCACTCACCCACACAGGCAGCCACACAGCCACTCATTCACCCACTCACACACCCACGAATCCATTTACCCACTCACCCGCCCGCTCGCCCGCCCACCCGGCTATTCACCTGTTCGCCCACCCACTTGCCCGCCCGCCCACTCACCAGCCCGCCCCGCCCGACCGACCGCCCCCAGCCCATTCACCTGCCCACCCGCCCACTCACTCGCCCACCTGCCCATCCGCCCGTCCATCCGTCCGCCCGCCCGCCCACTGAATCGCCCGCACGCCCACTCACCCACCCACCCACCCACCACGTCTGGAAGACCTTTGCGACGGTGGCGGCGGCGGAGTCGGCGCTGACCGCGGGGTCGGCCCTGAGAAACGTGGAGGAGGCTTTCAGGCCCAGAGTGGCCACGTCCACCGCCTCGGTACTCTCAACACTGAGGGGGAGGGGGGGGGAGGGGGGGGGGAGGGGGGGGAGGGGGGGGGAGGGGGGGGAGGGGGGGGGAGGGGGGGGGGAGGATGAGGGGAGGGGCAGCATGGCACCGTGCGGTACACCGTGGCGAGGTCTGCAGTGCAGTTCTGTGCTGTTGAGTGCCGTGCTCCGAGCCCCATCCACCTGTCCACCCCCCCCACCACAACCCCCCCGCCCCCCTCCACCCCCACCCCCTCCCCCCCGGGGCGAGGCTGCCCCCCCCCCCACCTGTGGTAGCCCATGGCGCTGCAGCTGTAGCTGGAGAGGGAGCTGCTCCAGCCGTCTGAGCAGACGAAGCCCCACGGCCCGCGGGGCCCCGGCACGAACACCTGGAGCACGTGGGCAGAGCCCCACACTCGCACTGGGGGGGGGGGAGGTGGGGGGGGGGTGGGGGGGGGGGTGGGGGGGGGAGGTGAGGGGGGTGGGGTGGAGGATTGTAATGCACGGACAACACAGCAGCGCAGTTGCACATTCACTCACATACTCTCACTCACACACTCACCCACACACATACATACACACCCACTCGCTCGCTCACTCACTCACACACTCACATACACACTCACTTACATACACACTCACTTACATACACACTCACTTACATACACACTCACTTACATACACACTCACTTACATACACACTCACTCACACACTCACCCACACACATACATACACACCCACTCGCTCGCTCACTCACTCACACACTCACATACACACTCACTTACATACACACTCACTTACATACACACTCACTTACATACACACTCACTTACATACACACTCACTTACATACACACTCACTCACACACTCACCCACACACATACATACACACCCACTCGCTCGCTCACTCACACACACACTCACATACACACTCGCTCACCCACACACTCACCCACCCACTCGCCCGCTCACTCACTTACCCACGCACACACTCACTCGCCCAAACACTCGCTCACTCACATACACACCCACCCACCCACTCGCTCACTCACCCACTCGCTCGCCCAAACACTCACTTACCCACACTCATCCACACGCCTGCTTGCTCACTCACCAGCTCGATCGCTCGCTCGCTAACCCAACCACCCATGCACTTCATCACTCAACCACTCGCTCACCCACCCACACATCCGCTCACTCGCCCGCCCGCTCATTCACCCACCAGCTCGATCGCTCGCTCGCTCACCCAACCACCCATGCACTTCATCACTCAACCACTCGCTCACCCACCCACGCATCTGCTCACTCGCCCGCCCGCTCACTCACTGCAAGATGAAGCGACTGCGTTCCGCGTGCCATCGCAGCTCACAGCCATGATG
Source organism: Lampetra fluviatilis (assembly GCF_964198595.1). Classification (NCBI taxonomy): domain Eukaryota; kingdom Metazoa; phylum Chordata; class Hyperoartia; order Petromyzontiformes; family Petromyzontidae; genus Lampetra; species Lampetra fluviatilis. Next base: position 5,163,861 of record NC_136339.1, read on the forward strand.
CTTCTGTTGATGGCTGGCTCTCCTGTAACAACATCATCACCATCATCATCATCATCTAAAGCATTCTCATCATAATCGTGAACGTGACCATTGTCGCCGTGACCATCACCATTATTACCGTCACTACCATCAATATCATTACCACTAGCAAAATCTCCATTTTATCATCATCATAGCCATCATGACTAGCATCATTACCATCACCAACGTAATCATCACTAGCCGAATCACCATCATCATCATCATCTGAACCAATTTCATCATTATCACGATGATCATCATCATCACCAGCATCACCAGCATCACCACCATCACTGGCACAGCAAACATCAGCATCGTCAATATCATGAACAAGGCCATCATCGTGACCTGACTGAGCCATTGTGAACCTGCAAAGGGAGGGAGCGAGGGAGCGAGGGAGCGAGGCATAATTATTTAATATCAGAATGTGTCTTTATGTTGCATGAGGAATCCGATGAGCTATAAAGCTCTTTTTCACAGATGCCCAGTCGGGGCACGGGGCCAGAGCGTTACGACAACAAATACAAAACAGAAGAGCGACCAGATAGAGGTGAGAACAGAGCAGAGACAGACAGAGATCAGAGCAGAGACAGACAGAGATCAGAGACAGACAGAGATCAGAGACAGACAGAGATCAGATCAGAGACAGCCAGACAAATATCAGATCAGAGACAGACAGCGATCAGAGACAGACAGAGATCAGAGACAGACAGAGATCAGAGACAGACAGACAGAGATCAGAGACAGACAGAGATCAGAGACAGAGACAGACAGAGACAGACAGAGATCAGAGACAGACAGACAGAGATCAGAGACAGAGACAGACAGACAGAGATCAGAGACAGAGACAGACAGAGACAGACAGAGATCAGAGACAGACAGACAGAGATCAGAGACAGACAGAGATCAGAGACAGAGACAGACAGAGACAGACAGAGATCAGAGACAGACAGACAGAGATCAGAGACAGAGACAGACAGACAGAGATCAGAGACAGACAGAGATCAGAGACAGACAGAGATCAGAGACAGACAGAGATCAGAGACAGACAGAGATCAGAGACAGACAGACAGAGATCAGAGACAGACAGAGATCAGAGACAGACAGAGATCAGAGACAGACAGACAGAGATCAGAGACAGAAATCAGAGATCAGAGACAGACAGAGATCAGAGACAGACAGACAGAGATCAGTGCAATAGCAAACCCCCATTACGGAGAGACACACAGACGGTGCGCTTATAACGCCAATCGTCGACAAAAATAAATCACTAAACGATGCAGTTGTCCAGATACGAAAGTTTGCGCTGTTGAAAAGGCTCACGCAAGACAAAGATCCCCCGTGTAGCCTTAACAGACTTGGGGCAAGTGCTGTTAGCGAGCACCTATTAAGGCCGGCACGGCACACGAGGGGGTGGGTGTTTACACACAGCACCAGAGACTTATTTGAGGCTAAGTCGACCTAGGGTAGGCCCAGGATCGGTTCAGATAACCGTTACTGGTATTGGCCGCGAGCGGGAATCGAACTCGGGTCGCCGGTTCCGTAGCGCAGCGCGCTGACCGCTACAATACCGCTCCCCACACACCTACACACCCAAACACCCACACACACCCACACACACAACAACAACAACCGCCATTCGCCACTAAGTGGCGGTGACGTCACCACGACGCTTGTGCCAGGCCAAGTGCACCTTGAGGCCACGTGAAGTGTCGAACGCCCGCTGGCAGGAGGTCACGGGGCAGACCCAGCAGGTGCCACGGGTCGACTGACTGAGATGACCGAGATGACTGGCTGATGCACCACCTGTGCCCCCCACTGTGCCAACTTGCTGTGCTTTAGCCACCCGGCGCTCCGCTCGTTGTTGTGAGCGTCGCTCCTCCGCCCTCCGTTGTTGCTGGACGGCGACTGCCTCCAACTGCCCAGTAACATCCTTCACGAGCCTCCTCCACAGAGGCCGATCTTGACACCTCTGGTACCAGTCATCGGCAAGTCCACTCAGCTCCACGTCCTCCTGTACCACATCACTCCATCTCTTCTCTAGCCCGTGCCGCGCCCGTTTAGCCCCCTCGATTCGGCCGAACAAAAGCTGTTTAGGCATGCGGTGGCTGCCACACACACGCACACCCACACACACGCACACCGGCTTGGGTCACTCACCGCAGTTGCCGAAGGCGCACGCAGCCGTCTGCTTGTAGTAGAGGTAGTAGACTGGGCGGGATGGGGAGTGGTGGGGGTAACGCACACAGGGAAGACGAACCAGGCACGCACGCTCCGTGGAATCCCCGCCACTAATCTCCTGACGAGACGAGTCAACTCACGGTGATGAAAAACGGAAGAAGAATTGCTCGAACCCCCGTCTTCTGGCAATAACATGAGGAGGAGGAGGTGTCTAAGATGTCCAGACTAACCAAATAAGACGCCGATGATTAAACAAGGCGGCATCTACACTATGGGAACCTCATTTGCCAGTAAAAATATGATAATTGGACCATGTTGGACAGCCGGTACCGGCGAGGAAGATGCCGACGCCGACGGCCGCCATGGAAAGAATGACGATGACAGCGCAGAGGAGGCGGCGTTCTCGGGCGCGCTTCTTGCGTCGTGCCAAGCGACGTGGCGATGGACGGGCTGGGGAGGACATTGGTGGACGACAGGGTGAGGCGGAGAGGAAGGACTCTGTGTGAGGCACGACCAAAGGTGTACGGAGGAAAAGTGAGAAGGAGACATGGCGGTGGGGGGGAGGCGAGACGCGGGGAGATTCGGGGGACGTGACGAGAGATGCGGGGAGACACGGGGTCAGACACGCCGAGACAGGGAGAGACTTGCGGATATGATGGGAGACACGGGGAGACAGGGAGAGACTTGGGGACATGATGAGAGACACGGGGAGACAGGGAGAGACTTGCGGACATGATGAGAGACACGGGGAGACAGGGAGAGCCTTGGGGACATGATGAGAGACACGGGGAGACAGGGAGAGACTCGGGGACATGATGAGAGACACGGGGAGACAGGGAGAGACACGGGGACATGATGAGAGACACGGGGAGACAGGGAGAGACTTGGGGACATGATGGGAGACACGGGGAGACAGGGAGAGACTTGGGGACATGATGAGAGACACGGGGAGACAGGGAGAGACTTGGGGACATGATGAGAGACACGGGGAGACAGGGAGAGACACGGGGACATGATGAGAGACACGGGGAGACAGGGAGAGACTTGGGGACATGATGGGAGACACGGGGAGACAGGGAGAGCCTTGGGGACATGATGAGAGACACGGGGAGACAGGGAGAGAATCGGGGACATGATGAGAGACACGGGGAGACAGGGAGAGACTTGGGGACATGATGGGAGACACGGGGAGACAGGGAGAGCCTTGGGGACATGATGAGAGACACGGGAAGATAGGGAGAGAATCGGGGACATGATGAGAGACACGGGGAGACAGGGAGAGCCTTGGGGACATGATGAGAGACACGGGGAGATAGGGAGAGACTTGGGGACATGATGAGAGACACGGTGAGACAGGGAGAGACTTGGGGACATGATGAGAGACACGGGGAGACAGGGAGAGACTTGCGGACATGATGAGAGACACGGGGAGACAGGGAGAGACTTGGGGACATGATGAGAGACACGGGGAGACAGGGAGAGCCTTGGGGACATGATGAGAGACACGGGGAGATAGGGAGAGAATCGGGGACATGATGAGAGACACGGGGAGACAGGGAGAGCCTTGGGGACATGATGAGAGACACGGGGAGATAGGGAGAGAATCGGGGACATGATGAGAGACACGGGGAGACAGGGAGAGACTTGGGGACATGATGAGAGACACGGGGAGACAGGGAGAGCCTTGGGGACATGATGAGAGACACGGGGAGACAGGGAGAGACTTGCGGACATGATGAGAGACACGGGGAGACAGGGAGAGCCTTGGGGACATGATGAGAGACACGGGGAGATAGGGAGAGAATCGGGGACATGATGAGAGACACGGGGAGACAGGGAGAGCCTTGGGGACATGATGAGAGACACGGGGAGACAGGGAGAGACTTGCGGACATGATGAGAGACACGGGGAGACAGGGAGAGACTTGGGGACATGATGAGAGACACGGGGAGACAGGGAGAGCCTTGGGGACATGATGAGAGACACGGGGAGATAGGGAGAGAATCGGGGACATGATGAGAGACACGGGGAGACAGGGAGAGCCTTGGGGACATGATGAGAGACACGGGGAGATAGGGAGAGAATCGGGGACATGATGAGAGACACGGGGAGACAGGGAGAGACTTGGGGACATGATGAGAGACACGGGGAGACAGGGAGAGCCTTGGGGACATGATGAGAGACACGGGGAGACAGGGAGAGACTTGCGGACATGATGAGAGACACGGGGAGACAGGGAGAGCCTTGGGGACATGATGAGAGACACGGGGAGATAGGGAGAGAATCGGGGACATGATGAGAGACACGGGGAGACAGGGAGAGCCTTGGGGACATGATGAGAGACACGGGGAGACAGGGAGAGACTTGCGGACATGATGAGAGACACGGGGAGACAGGGAGAGACTTGGGGACATGATGAGAGACACGGGAAGATAGGGAGAGAATCGGGGACATGATGAGAGACACGGGGAGACAGGGAGAGCCTTGGGGACATGATGAGAGACACGGGGAGACAGGGAGAGACTTGGGGACATGATGACAGACACGAGGAGACAGGGAGAGACTTGGGGACATGATGAGAGACACGGGGAGACAGGGAGAGACACGGGGACATGATGAGAGACACGGGGAGACACGGGGAGATTAGGGGTGAGATATACCGAGACAGAGAGAGACTCAAGGACATGATTACAGGTAGACTCTGTGCGATGGAGACATGTGATGATGATGGAGACACCTGGTGATGGAGACACGTGGTCATGATGGAGACACGTGGTGATGATGTATGTGGTGATGGAGACACGGGGAGGAGGAGGGGGGGGCAGAGAACGGATGATGCAGAATAGCACCAAACAACAAGGTGGTGGTGGTGGTGAAGATGATGATGATAGTGATGGAGGTTGTGGTGATGATGATGGTGCTCATGGCAGTGATGGAGGTGGTGATGATTGAGGTGATATTGGTGATGGAGGTTGTGGTGATGATGATGGTGCTCATGGCAGTGATGGAGGTGGTGATGATTGAGGTGATATTGGTGATGCAGGTGGTGGTGATGATGATGGTGATGGACGTGATGTTGATGATGGTTGTGATGTTGACGATAGTGATGTTGATGGTGATGATGATGGTGAGATCCCTCACTCTGAGTGTTTCCATATCGTTGGGGTCTTGGTCTTTCTTGCTGTGGAACCTAACATCAACAACAACAACATCAACAACATCAAAAAGACAAAGATCCCCCGAAGGGCCTATACAGACTGCTGGGGCAAGTGCTGTTACTTATTAGAACCTACCAAGGCAACAAACGAGGGGGTTGGTGAGTGGCCAGCACCACGTCCGGCCACCTTTGTCTCGCCAGTGGCGATGTTTACACACCGCACCAGGTACTCGTTTGAGGTGAGTGTGTAGGTGCGTGTGTGGGTGAGTGTGTGGGTGTGTGTGTGTGGGTGAGTGTGTGGGTGAGTGTGTGGGTGAGTGTGTGGGTGCGTGTGTGGGTGAGTGTGTGGGTGAGTGTTTGGGTGAGTGTGTGGGTGAGTGTGTGGGTGAGTGTGTGGGTGAGTGTGTGGGTGAGTGTGTGGGTGAGTGTGTGGGTGAGTGTGTGGGTGCGTGTGTGGGTGAGTGTGTGGGTGAGTGTGTGGGTGAGTGTGTGGGTGTGTGGGTGCGTGTGTGGGTGCGTGTGTGGGTGCGTGTGTGGGTGAGTGTGTGGGTGGGTGAGTGTGTGGGTGAGTGTGTGGGTGAGTGTGTGAGTGCGTGTGTGGGTGCGTGTGTGGGTGCGTGTGTGGGTGAGTGTGTGGGTGAGTGTGTGGGTGCGTGTGTGGGTGAGTGTGTGGGTGAGTGTGAGGGTGAGTGTGTGGGTGAGTGTGTGGGTGAGTGTGTGGGTGAGTGTGTGGGTGGGTGGGTGAGTGTGTGGGTGAGTGTGTGGGTGAGTGTGTGGGTGAGTGTGTGGGTGCGTGTGTGGGTGAGTGTGTGGGTGAGTGTGTGGGTGCGTGTGTGGGTGAGTGTGTGGGTGCGTGTGTGGGTGCGTGTGTGGGTGCGTGTGTGTGTGGGTGAGTGTGTGGGTGAGTGTGTGGGTGAGTGTGTGGGTGAGTGTGAGGGTGAGTGTGTGGGTGAGTGTGTGGGTGAGTGTGTGGGTGAGTGTGTGGGTGGGTGGGTGAGTGTGTGGGTGAGTGTGTGGGTGAGTGTGTGGGTGAGTGTGTGGGTGCGTGTGTGGGTGAGTGTGTGGGTGAGTGTGTGGGTGAGTGTGTGGGTGCGTGTGTGGGTGAGTGTGTGGGTGAGTGTGTGGGTGAGTGTGTGGGTGAGTGTGTGTGTGAGTGCGTGTGTGAGTGCGTGTGTGGGTGCGTGTGTGGGTGAGTGTGTGGGTGAGTGTGTGGGTGAGTGTGTGGGTGAGTGTGTGGGTGAGTGTGTGGGTGAGTGTGTGTGTGAGTGCGTGTGTGGGTGCGTGTGTGGGTGAGTGTGTGGGTGAGTGTGTGGGTGCGTGTGTGGGTGAGTGTGTGGGTGAGTGTGTGGGTGACTGTGTGGGTGCGTGTATGGGTGCGTGTGTGGGTGAGTGCGTGTGTAAGTGCGTGTGTGGGTGAGTGTGTGGGTGCGTGTGTGGGTGAGTGTGTGGGTGAGCGTGTGGGTGAGCGTGTGGGTGAGTGTGTGGGTGAGTGTGTGGGTGCGTGTGTGGGTGCGTGTGTGGGTGCGTGTGTGGGTGCGTGTGTGGGTGAGTGTGTGGGTGCGTGTGTGGGTGCGTGTGTGGGTGAGTGTGTGGGTGAGTGTGTGGGTGAGTGTGTGGGTGGGTGGGTGAGTGTGTGGGTGAGTGTGTGGGTGCGTGTGTGGGTGCGTGTGTGGGTGAGTGTGTGTGTGAGTGCGTGTGTGGGTGCGTGTGTGGGTGAGTGTGTGGGTGCGTGTGTTCGTGAGTGTGTGGGTGCGTGTGTGGGTGAGTGTGTGGGTGCGTGTGTGGGTGCGTGTGTGGGTGAGTGTGTGGGTGCGTGTGTGGGTGAGTGTGTGGGTGAGTGTGTGGGTGAGTGTGTGGGTGCGTGTGTGGGTGCGTGTGTGGGTGAGTGTGTGGGTGCGTGTGTGGGTGCGTGTGTGGGTGAGTGTGTGGGTGAGTGTGTGGGTGCGTGTGTGGGTGAGTGTGTGGGTGAGTGTGTGGGTGAGTGTGTGGGTGCGTGTGTGGGTGAGTGTGTGGGTGAGTGTGTGGGTGCGTGTGTGGGTGAGTGTGTGGGTGCGTGTGTGGGTGCGTGTGTGGGTGCGTGTGTGGGTGAGTGTGTGGGTGCGTGTGTGGGTGCGTGTGTGGGTGCGTGTGTGGGTGCGTGTGTGGGTGAGTGTGTGGGTGAGTGTGTGGGTGCGTGTGTGGGTGAGTGTGTGGGTGAGTGTGTGGGTGAGTGTGTGGGTGCGTGTGTGGGTGAGTGTGTGGGTGAGTGTGTGGGTGAGTGTGTGGGTGAGTGCTCACCACGGCAAGAGGGAGTCTCTCTGCCATGTCCATAGGCGAGTGAGACGGCTGGTGAGGAGCTGGTGAGGAGCCGGTGAGGAGCTGGTGAGGAGCTGGTGAGGAGCTGGTGAGGAGCTGGTGAGGAGCGAGCGATCCGAGTTTTTCTCCTTCCCCGAGGCCCAGGTAGAGCTCACCTCCCCCCTCCTCACCTCCCTCACCTCACCTCCCCCTCACCTCCCCCTCACCTAACTTTCCCCTCACCTCCCCCTCACCTCACCTCCCCCTCACCTCACCTTCCCCTCACTTTCCCCTAACCTCACCTCACCTCCCCCTCCTCGCCTCACCTCCCCCTCACCTCACCTCCCCCTCACCTCACCTCCCCCTCTCCTCACCTCCCCCCTCACCTCACTTCCCCCTCACCTCCCCCTCACCACCTCCCGTCACCTCACCTCCCCCTCACCTCCCCCTCACCACCTCCCCTCACCTCACCTCCCCCTCTCCTCACCTCCCCCCTCACCTCACTTCCCCCTCACCTCACCTCACCACCCCCCACCTCACCTCCCCCTCTCCTCACCTCCCCCCTCACCTCACTTCCCCCTCTCCTCACCTCCCCCCTCACCTCACTTCCCCCTCACCTCCCCCCTCACCTCACTTCCCCCTCACCTCACCTCACCACCCCCCACCTCACCTCCCCCTCACCTCACCTCCCCCTCACCTCCCCCTCACCACCTCCCCTCACCTCACCTCACCACCCCCTCACCTCACCTCCCCCTCACCTCCCCCTCACCACCACCCCCCACCTCACTTCCCCCTCTCCTCACCTCCCCCCTCACCTCACTTCCCCCTCACCTCACCTCCCCCCTCACCTCACTTCCCCCTCACCTCACCTCACCACCCCCCACCTCACCTCCCCCTCACCTCACCTCCCCCTCACCACCTCCCCTCACCTCACCTCACCTCCCCCTCACCTCCCCCTCACCTCACCACCCCCCTCCTCACCTCCCCCTCACCTCACCTCACCACCCCCCTCCTCACCTCCCCCTCACCTCACTTCCCCCTCACCTCACCTCACCTCACCTCACCTCACCTCACCTCCCCCTCACCTCCCCCTCACCTCCCCCTCACCTCCCCTCACCTCCCCTCACCTCGTCCTCACCTCGTCCTCACCTCACCCTCACCTCACCTCACCTCGCCCTCACCTCCCCCTCACCTCACTTCCCCCTCACCTCACCTCACCTCACCTCACCTCACCTCACCTCCCCCTCACCTCCCCCTCACCTCCCCCTCACCTCCCCTCACCTCCCCTCACCTCCCCTCACCTCGTCCTCACCTCACCCTCACCTCACCTCACCTCGCCCTCACCTCCCCCTCACCTCCCCCTCACCTCCCCTCACCTCCCCCTCACCTCCCCCTCACCTCCCCTCACCTCGCCCTCACCTCCCCCTCACCTCACCTCCCCCTCACCTCACCTCCCCCTCCCCTCACCTCACCTCCCCCTCCTCACCTCACCTCCGATGGGCCGTCGAAGGCCTCCTCGTTACACACACACACACACACGATGACGTCACCGCAACTCACCTGAGTAACAGTGGCGCGATGACGTCAGAATCGCCGACCCCCACCAGGAAAGGGGGCGTGAGTGATGACGTCACGGAACCGCCCGCTTATGGTGGCCCGGGCTGGGGGAAGTGGGCGGGGCTTGCTGAAGGCCTCCGCCCACGTGACGCGCGACGTCACCGGCCGCAACACGAACGTGACGTCATTTCGGAGAACACTAAAAAAAGCCCCGCCCCCCTCCCGCTCGGCGCGTGACGTCATCGCGGAGCACAATTTTGAAATCTAGTTATATGACGTCACAGCGGCGCGTTTGCGATGACGTCATACACCCCCCTCCCCCTAGGTCGACTCAGCCTCTAATGAGTAGAGTACCCGGTGCGGCGGTGTGTAGTAAGGGGCCGTTCATAAATGACGTCATGCGATTTTGGACGATTTTTGACCCCCCCTCGTCACATGACGTCACAAAAAGTCAGACCCCCCCCCAAATATGACGTCACAAAGCTCTGCCCCCCCCAAAATAAAACATGCTTCAAATCGCTTTAAACTATTGTCCTTGTAGTGCGTATTTAATGTGGCGCTGCACTCTGATGTTGTAGGAGAAAACATTTATTACAAAGTCAATTTAACTAAGTAGAGAACGTGTTGTCTATATTCATTTAAAGTTGCGCAATTTGATGTGACGTCGCATTTCTCAACCCCCCTCGCCCCCCTCGTCACAAATGTCTGACCCCCCCCTAGGTGCGTGACGTCATTTATGGACGGCCCCTAAACACGGCCACTAGGGGAGACAAAGGCGGCCGGGCGTGGTTACTGGCCACCCACCCCTCGTGTGCCACAGTGCCGGTAGCCTTCACTGGGTGCTGCTGCTACTCGCAGCACTCACACTTTTGTTTTCATCTTCTTGGTTCTTTCGGTAAAGTCACGTAGAAGGGAAATAATAAAATAATAAAAATAAAACTTTATAAAGTAATAAAAATAAAACATAATAAAATAATAAAAATAAAACTTTATAAAGTAATAAAAATAAAACATAATAAAATAATAAAAATAAAACATAATAAAATACAATTCTCACGACGTTTCGGCCACAACGCAAGCAGCCGTCCTCAGGTGAAGAACAGGTCTGTCGGGAAGGAGAGTGGGTGTTGGGCAGAGGTCGCAATCGGGTACCCGATACCCGGCTACGGGTACCCGTTTGCGACCCTGGTGCGGCCGGGTACGGGTAGGCCGTGAGTCACTGGTGAGTCACCGTTTGTCACTCATTTCCCAACGTCTTGTCTCTTCTCACAATTCAAGTTCCTAGAATCAACCCACCCGCGCCTGCAACATGGCTTCATCCCAGAGGTCGCAACCGGGTACCCGATACCCGTACCCTACCCGATACCCGGCCGGGTACGGGTAACCGGGTATTGGGTACGGGTACCCGTTTGCGACCCTGGTGCGGCCGGGTACGGGTACGGGGGGTACGGAATCAAAACCCGTCTGCGACCTCTGCGTGAGGCTGATGGAGACCGCACTGCAACCGTATTGGAGAGCGAGCCGACTTCGTGTGCCGGGCGGTACGATGGATGTGGTGTGCCGGGTGCGGTGAGCCCGGCCGGATGTGGGTTGAAGATTTTAACGCCAAAGTCATCCTCCCCCCCCCCTCCCTCCGTCTCAGCGGCTCCCTCCCCGCAACTCTCACAGACATCTCCCTCGCCAGCCTCCTCTTCCGGGAGAGAACTTGAATGAAAGTGGATCAATTTTTTTTTTCTCTTAAACTTTTATTATTTTTTATTTAATTTCGGCTCCGAATGTTTGGTCCGAGTTTTGACAAGTGCGTGGTGCGTGCGTCCATTGTGCCCACGTGTGTGTGTGCCCGTGTGTGTCCCCGTGTGTGTGCGCGCGTGTGTGCCCGTGTGTGTCCGCGTGTGTGTCCGCGTGTGTGTGTGCCCGTGTGTGTCCGCGTGTGCGTGTCCGCGTGTGTGTGTGCGTGTGTGTGCCCGTGTGTGTCCGCGTGTGTGTGTGCGTGTGTGTGTGCGTGTGTGCCCGTGTGTGTGTCCGCGTGTGTGTGTCCGCGTGTGTGTGTCCGCGTGTGTGTGCCCGCGTGTGTGTGCCCGCGTGTGTGTGCCCGCGTGTGTGTGCCCGCGTGTGTGTGCCCGCGTGTGTGTGCCCGCGTGTGTGTGCCCGCGTGTGTGTGTGCCCGTGTGTGTCCGCGCGTGTGTGTGTGCGTGCCCGTGTGTGTGTCCGTGTGTGTGCCCGTGTGTGTGCCCGTGTGCGTGTGTCCGTGTGTGTGTGCCCGTGTGTGTGCCCACGTGTGTGTGTGCCCGCGTGTGTGTGTCCGCGTGTGTGTGTGCGTGCGCATATGGCTAAGTGATGTATGTTGAACTTCTTTCGCAGCGTACGTAACCAACCGTGCTTATCGGAGGGGCGTGAGTGGGCGTGTGTTTGTGTGCACGTGCCAGTGTATATTGAGAAGTGTGCATGAGTTTGTGTGTGCGAGCGTCTGTGTGTGCACGAGTGAGCGTGTGTGTAAGTCTACGAGATCGTGTGTGAGGATGTGTGTGTGTGTGTACGTGTAAGTCTACGAGATCGTGTGTGAAGATCGTGTGTGAAGATGTGTGCGCGTCTGCGTGTGCACGGTCGCTCCTGTGTAGGGAATGGGCGTGTGAATGAGTTGCGTGTTGTGTGCATTTAGCGCGTGTGTACGATAGCTGCTGTTCTAACACCACTTGTCCCAACAGCCCATGCAGGCTACACGCGGAACCTTGATATACGCGCGTGTGCACGTATGGTTATGTGTGTGCGCGTACGTTTATGTGTGTGTGTGCACGTACGTTGATGTGTGTGTGTGCACGTACGTTGATGTGTGTGTGTGCACGTACGTTTATCTGTGTGTGTGCGTGTGCCGTTCCGGCCTTCAGAGGTGCTCGCGAACAGCACTTTGCCCCAACAGTCTGTTAAGGCTACACGGGGGATCTTTGTCTTTGTGCGTGTGTGTATATATCTATGTGTGTGTATATGTGTGTGTATATCTATGTGTGTGTGTGTATATATATATGTGTGTGTGTATATATCTGTGTGTGTGCGCGAGAGAGTGGAAATCCGCCCCTCACACGATCTCGTATTTGTCCACTACGAGCGACGTCTCCATGGAGAACTTGGTCGGCAAATCCCCGTCGACCAAACTCACTCCCGTCACCTGTGAACACATCATCGTCAACACCATCATCAACACCAACACCATCATCAACACCATCATCATCATCAACACCATCATCATCATCAACACCATCAACCACTCCCGTCACCTGTGAACACATCATCGTCAACACCATCATCAACACCATCATCAACACCATCATCATCATCAACACCATCATCATCATCAACACCAACACCATCATCAACACCATCATCATCATCAACACCATCATCATCATCAACACCATCAACCACTCCCGTCACCTGTGAACACATCAACACCATCACACCATCATCACCATAAACACCATCACCATCACCTGAGAACACATCAACACCATCATCATCAACATCACCACCACCATCATCATCATCATCACCTGTGAACACATCATCACCATCAACACCATCAACACCAACCACTCCCATCACCTGTGAACACATCAACACCATCAACACCATCAACCATTCCCACCACCTGTGAACGCATCAACACCATCACCATCAACACCATCACCTGTGGAACACATCAACACCATCACCACCATCACCACCAACACCATCACCGCCACCACCATCATCACCACCACCACCATCATCACCACCATCATCACCACCATCATCACCACCATCATCACCACCATCATCACCACCATCATCACCATCATCACCATCATCATCACCACCATCATCACCATCATCATCACCACCACCACCACCACCATCATCACCGCCACCACCATCATCACCACCATCATCATCATCAACGCCACCATCATCACCACCACCACCCCCACCATCACCGCCACCACCACCACGAGCCCAGCACGCCGGGCTGATCCCCCGCGTACCACGATGTCGCAGTAGGTCTTGCGCGAGAGGAAGGTCACGGCGAGGGGGAAGAAGTCGGAGGGAAGGCCGGGGCAGCTGAACTCGAGGCTGCCGCTCTTGGCCTTGGCGTCGATGAGGGGCAGCCGCCACTCCAGATGGCCCCGCCGCGTGTCGTGGGAGTACTCCCCGTCCAGCTCGCCCACCACAGGCACGCCCGCCCCCGCCCTGCGGGGAGACACGGGGAGACACGGGGGGGGGGACAGGGTGAGACACGGGGAGATAGGGTGAGACACAGTGACACAGTGAGACACAGCGAGACACGGGGAGACACGGGGAGACACGGGGGGGGGACAGGGAGACACGGGGGGGGGGACAGGGAGACACGGGGAGACGTGAGACATGGGGGGGGGACACGGCGGGGGAGACATGGGGAGGGGGGTAGACACGGGGGGGGAGACACGGGGGGGGGGGGGGAGGACACGGGGGGGACGTGTCTGTGTGTGTGTCTATGTCTAGTGAGGAGTGGTGGTGTAGTGGTTAGCGCTGCGCTACGAACCTCGTGACCTGAGTTCCATTCCCGCTCACGGCCAACACCAGTGAAGATTATCTGAACCGGTCGTGGGCCTCCCCTAGGTCGACTCGGCCTAAAAAAATGAGTACCTGGCGCGGTGCGTGTAGCAAACGTCACCACTGTACCGTGTCTATGTGTGTGTGTGTGTGTGTGCGGTGTCTGTGTGTGCCTTGTCTCTGCGCGTGTCTCTGCGTGTGTGTGTCTGCGTGTGTGTCTGCGTGTCTCTTGGTGCAAGTCTCACGGGAGGGGGATGGTGATGACGACGTCTGTGAGCTCCAGCGTCTCCTCCTGCAGCTCGTACTCAATGTTCACGTCGCAGCCAGAGCCGCTCTCCGACGGCCAGCAGTTTACTGGGGGGACGGAGACACGGGGGGGGGGGGACGTGAGACACGGGGAGACACGGGGAGACACGGGGAGACACGGGGGGGGGGGGGGGAGACGGAGACACGCGGAGATGTGAGACACGGGGAGACGTGGGGAGACACGGGGGGACACGGGGGGGGGGGGGAGACACGGGGAGACACGGGGAGACACGGGGGGGGGGACACGGGGAGACACGGGGGGACACGGGGAGACACGGGGGGGGGGGGGGGGGGGACACGGGGAGACACGGGGGGACACGGGGTGACACGGGGAGACACGGGGAGACACGGGGAGACACGGGGAGACACGGGGGGACACGGGGAGACACGGGGAGACACGGGGAGACACGGGGAGACACGGGGAGACACGGGGAGACACGGGGAGACACGGGGAGACACGGGGGGACACGGGGAGACACGGGGGGACACGGGGTGACACGGGGAGACACGGGGAGACACGGGGGGACACGGGGAGACACGGGGAGACACGGGGGGACACGGGGGGACACGGGGAGACACGGGGAGACACGGGGAGACACGGGGGGACACGGGGGGACACGGGGGGGGGGGGGGGGAGACGGAGACACGCGGAGATGTGAGACACGGGGAGACGCGGGGAGACACGGGGAGACACGGGGGGACACGGGGGGACACGGGGGGGGGGGGGGACACGGGGAGACACGGGGGGACACGGGGGGGGGGGGGGGGGGGACACGGGGAGACACGGGGGGACACGGGGTGACACGGGGGGGAGACACGGGGAGACACGGGGGGACACGGGGAGACACGGGGAGACACGGGGAGACACGGGGGGACACGGGGAGACACGGGGAGACACGGGGAGACACGGGGAGACACGGGGAGACACGGGGGGGGGGGGGGAGACGGAGACACGCGGAGATGTGAGACACGGGGAGACGCGGGGAGACACGGGGAGACACGGGGAGACACGGGGAGACACGGGGGGGGAAGGGGGGGACACGGGGAGACACGGGGAGACACGGGGGGACACGGGGGGACACGGGGGGACACGGGGGGACACGGGGGGGGGGGGGGGGGACACGGGGAGACACGGGGGGACACGGGGAGACACGGGGGGACACGGGGAGACACGGGGAGACACGGGGAGACACGGGGAGACACGGGGGGGGGGACAGGGTGAGACACGGGGAGACACGGGGAGACACGGGGAGACACGGGGAGACACGGGGGGGGGGACAGGGTGAGACACGGGGAGACACGGGGAGACACGGGGAGACACGGGGGGAAACGTGAGACACGGGGAGACACGGGGAGACAGGGGCATCACCCTGAGCCCTCCCTCACCCCCGTCTCGCCCCTCGCCCAGTGAGCGTGTGTACTGGTGTGCGTACTTACTGGTGAGCGTACTGGTGAGCGTGTGTCTGTGTGTACTTACTGGTGAGCGTGTGTGTGTGTGCGTGTGTGTGCGTGTGTGTGTACTGGTGTGTGTGTGCGTGTGAGTGTGTGTGTGTACTGGATGAGTGTGAGTGTGTACTTACTGGTGAGTGTGTGTGTGTACTGGTGTACGTGTATGCGTGTGTGTACTTATTGGTGAGTGAGTGTGTGTGTGTGTGTACTGGTGAGTGTGTGTGAGTGTGTGTGTGTACGTGTGTGTGTACGTGTGTGTGTACTTACTGGTGTGTGTGAGTGTGTGCGTGTGTACTGGTGAGTGTGTGCGAGTGTGTACTTACTGGTGAGTGTGTGAGTGTGTGCGTGTACTTACTGGTGTGTGTGTGTGAGTCAGTGTGTGAGCGTGTGTGTGTGTGTGTACTTACTGGTGAGCGTGTGTGTACGTGTGTACGTGTGTGTGTACGTGTGTGCGTGTACGTGTGTGCGTGTGTGTGTGCGTACTTACTGGTGTGTGTGAGTGTGTGTGTGTGTACTGGTGTACGCGTGTGTGTGTGTACTGACGAGTGTGTGTGTGTACGTGTGTGTGTACGTGTGTGCGTGTGTGTGTGTACGTGTGTGTGTACGTGTGTGCGTGTGTGTGTACTTACTGGTGAGTGTGAGTGTGTGTACGTGTGTGTGTGTGTACGTGTGTGTGCGTGTGTGTGTGTGTACGCGTGTGTGTGTGTACGTGTGTGTGCGTGTGTGTGTGTGTACGTACTGATGAGTGTGTGTGTGTGTGTACTTACTGGTGAGTTTGAGTGTGTGTACGTGTGTGTGCGTGTGTGTGTACGTGTGTGTGTGTGTGTGCGTGTGTGCGTGTACGTGTGTGTGCGTGTGTGTGTGTGTACGTGTGTGTGCGTGTGTGTGTGTGTGTGCGTGTGTGTGTACGTACTGATGAGTGTGTGTGTACTTACTGGTGAGTGAGTGTGTGCGTGTGTGTATGCGTGTGTGTACTTCTGATGAGTGTGTGTGTGTACGTGTGTGAGTGTGCGTGTGTGTACGTGTGTGTGTACGTGTGTGCGTGTGTGTACGTGTGTGTGTACGTGTGTGTGTGTGTACGTGTGTGTGTACGTGTGTACGTGTGTGCGTGTGTGTACGTGTGTGTGTGCGTGCGTGTGTACGTGTGTGTGTACGTGTGTGCGTGTGCGTGTGTACGTGTGTGTGTGTACGTGTGTGCGTGTGTGCGTGTACTTACTGGTGAGAGGCACGAAGCTCTCGTCCGCCGTCTGCAGCCTCCACTTGAGCACCCCGACGTCGGTGTGGAGGGGAAACGACTTGTCGGCGTTCTTGAGGCCGATCAGCGACGAGGCTGTGAACAGCTTCTTGTCCACGTTGGGGTGCGTCTGTCAGAGACACGCAAAGACAAAGATCCCCCGTGTAGCCTCGACAGACTGTAGGGGCAAGTGCCGTTAGCGAGTAGCAGCACCTACGAAGGCCGGCATGGCACACGAGGGGGTGGGTGGCCAGCGCCACGTTTAGACACCGCTACACCAGGTACTCATTTGAGGCCGAGTCGACCTAGGGGAGGCCCAGGACCGGTTCAGATAATCGTCACTGGTGGTGTTGGCCGTGAGCGGGAATCGAAACCGGGTTCGTAGCGCGGCGCTGCACCACCGATACCGGTACACACACAGAGAGACAGACAGAGAGACACAGAGAGACACAGATAGACAGAGAGACAGACAGAGACAGACAGACACAGAGAGACACACAGACAGACACACGCGCAGACAGAGACTCGTACAGAGATAGAGAGATATTCATGAAGAAAGATGCAGGCGAGTGGGTGAGCGAGTGGAGGGGTGAGTGGAGAGGTGAGTGAATGGATGGGTGGGCGAGTGAGTGGAGGGGTGAGTGAGTGAGTTAGTTAGTTAGTGGAAGGGTGAGTGGAGGGGTGAGTGAGTGGAAGGGTGAGTGGAGGGATGAGTGAGTGGAGGGGCGAGTGAGTGGAGGGATGAGTGAGTGGACGGGTGGGTGGGTGAGTGAGTGAGTGGATGGGTGGGTGAGTGAGTAAGTGAGTGGACGGGTGAGTGGAGGGCAAGTGGGGGGGTGAGTGGAGGGGCGAGTGAGCGAGTGAGTGAGCTGGAGGGTGGGCGAGTGAGTGAACGTGTGGGCGAGTGAGCTGGAGGGTGGACGAGCGAGCCAGCGAGCGGACGAGTTGCCACCGTGGCGACGCGCGAGCCCCCTCGCGTCCCGCCGTGCGTGCGTCACCTGCAGCTGCGCCCCCTTCTTGTCGTGGTTGTCCACGGCGATGCGGATGCGCGCGTGGCTCTCGTCGGCCACGCGCAGCGTCACCAGGCCCAGCAGCTCCATGCTCTGCAGGCCGCCGTCGCGGCCGCACACCAGCGACAGCTTCTCCTCCACACGCAGGTGCACGCTGGGGGCACGCGCACGCACACGTACGCACACACACACACACGCACACGCGCACACGCACACACGCGCACACGCACACACGCGCACACACGCACACACACGCACACACACACGCGCACGCACACACACACACGCGCACACACGCACACACATACGCACACACACGCGCGCACACGCACACACGCGCATGCACACACGCACACACACGCGCACACGCGCACACACGCGCGCACACGCACACACACGCACGCACACACGCACACATGCACGAGACCACACGTGCACAGACGCGCGCACACACGCACACACACGCCACAGACGCAGGTTTACACAGGCGGTCCCCGCCGTCACGGACACGCACCGGTGGGAGAGGGTGAGCGTGTGTGTGAGCGAGTGAGTGAGCGTGTGGGCGGGTATGTGTGTGTGAGGGAGCGAGCGTGAGTGAGCATGTGTGTGAGCGAGTGAGTGAGCGTGTGGGCGGGTATGTTAGAGTGAGGGATTGAGTGAGCGTGTGTGTGCACGTGAGCGAGCGTGTGGGCGTGTGTGTGTGAGGGAGTGAGCGTGAGTGTGTGTGTGTGTGTGCGAGTGAGTGCGTGCGAGTGAATGTGTGTGTGTGTGCGAGCGTGTGTGCGTGCCCTTGCCTCTCTGTGTGTGTGAGTGAGTGTGCGAGTGAGTGAGTGTGCGAGTCCACATGCCTCTCTGTGTGTGAGTGAGTGTGCGAGTGCGCTTGCCTCTCCGTGTGAGCGTGCGAGCGAGTGTGTGTTTGTGAGTGTGTGTGCGAGTGAGTGTGTGTGTGTGCGAGCGAGTGTGCGTGTAAGTGTGTGTGTGTGTGTGCGAGTGTGTGTGTGCGCGTGTGAGTCTGCATGCCTCTCTGTGTGAGCGTGGCAGCGTGAGTGTGTGTGTGTGTGCGAGTGAGTGCGTGCGTGCGAGCGAGTGTGCGTGTAAGTGTGTGTGTGTGTGTGCGAGTGTGTGTGTGCGCGTGTGAGTCTGCATGCCTCTCTGTGTGAGCGTGGCAGCGTGAGTGTGTGTGTGTGCGAGTGAGTGTGTGTGTGTGCGAGTGAGTGTGCGTGCGCTTGCCTCTCTGTGTGTGTGAGTGAGTGAGTGAGCGTGTGAGTGCGCTTGCCTCTCCGTGTGAGCGGGCGAGCGAGTGTGCGAGTGAGTGAGTGTGTGTGTGAGTGAGTGTGCGAGTGAGTGAGTGAGTGTGTGTGTGTGAGTGAGTGTGCGAGTGAGTGAGTGAGCGAGTCCACATGCCTCTCTGTGTGTGTGAGTGTGTGTGAGTGTGTGTGAGTGTGTGTGTGCGAGCGTGTGTGCGTGCGAGTCCACATGCCTCTCCGTGTGAGCGTGCGTGTGGGTGTGTGTGCGAGCGAGTGTGTGTGTGAGTGTGTGAGTGTGTGTGCGTGCGAGTGAGTGTGTGAGTGTGTGTGTGCGCGAGTGTGTGTGCGTGTGTGTGCGCGTGCCTCTCCGTGTGAGCGTGCGTGTGGGTGTGTGTGCGAGCGAGTGTGTGTGCGTGCGTGTGTGAGTGTGTGTGCGTGCGAGTGAGTGTGTGAGTGTGTGTGTGCGCGAGTGTGTGTGCGTGTGTGTGCGCGTGCCTCTCCGTGTGAGCGTGCGTGTGGGTGTGTGTGCGAGCGAGTGTGTGTGTGAGTGTGTGAGTGTGTGTGCGTGCGAGTGAGTGTGTGAGTGTGTGTGTGCGCGAGTGTGTGTGCGTGTGTGTGCGCGTGCCTCTCCGTGTGAGCGGGCGCAGCGATGGCCTTGCCGTTGTCCTGGCGCTTGTGCGCCGCCGCGTTGGAGGCGACGACGCGCTCGCCCTCCGACTTGAGCTTGTCCACAAACGAGTCCACCTCCTTGCCCTTGCTGCCCAGCTTCATCGCCTTGCCACTCGAACGACTGCGGCAACAACAACCACAACAACCACAACAACCGCGTCACCCACCACCCCAACAACCACAACAACCCCAACAACCAAACGTGGATGGGGAAACAAACCGGAGGACCCGGATAGAAATCCACGCGACCACAGGGAGAGAGAGAGACACGCAAACTCCAAATACGCAGCAGGCGACAGGGTCGGGATCAAACCCACGACCTCCTGTACACCAGGCGAGGTAGTTAACATCTCCTAGCCACCGTGGGATCGAACCCACGACCTCCTGTAGACCAGGCGAGGTAGTTAACATCTCCTAGCCACCGTGATGATGATGATGATGATAAGAGAGAGAGACACGCAAACTCCAAATATACAGCAGCAGCAGGCGTCAGGCTCGGGATCGAACCCACGGGATCGAACCCACGGGATCGAACCCACGGGATCGAACCCACGGGATCGAACCCACGGGATCGAACCCACGGGATCGAACCCACGGGATCGAACCCACGGGATCGAACCCACTAACCACCCGCACACCAGGCGAGGTAGTCAACATCTCTGCGCGTTCACCTGGCCGCCACGGAGGTCGCCCTGGGCTTGTCGTTGTCGTCGAGCGCCGAGCCCCCCAGCACGGGGGAGGAGGAGGTGGGGCCCCCCCCCCACGCCCCCCCCCATGCCGCCCCCCCCACCACCGAAGCCCCCGAAGGCCGGGGCCTTCTTGCCCGTGCGCTCCGCGTCGCGACGCACGGCCTGCAGCTCCTTGGCGCGTTTCTTCATCTCGGCTCGAGCCTCCCGCTCCTGGGTCTGTGAGGTGTGGTGGTGGTGGTGGGGGGCAGAGGGGGGTGAGGGTGAGTGACAGGGTGAGCATGAATGAGTGCGTGTATGTATGTGTGGGTGGGTTGGTGCGTGTGTGGGTGGGTGGGTTGGTGAGTGTGTGTGTGGGTTGGTGCGTGTATGGGTGGGTGGGTTGGTGAGTGTGTGTGTGGGTTGGTGAGTGTGTGGGTGGGTGGGTTGGTGAGTGTGTGTGTGGGTTGGTGCGTGTATGGGTGGGTGGGTGCGTGTGTGGGTGAGTTGGTGAGTGTGTGTGTGGGTTGGTGAGTGGGTTGGTGAGTGTGTGTGTGGGTTGGTGAGTGTGTGGGTTGGTGAGTGTGTGGGTTGGTGAGTGTGTGTGTGGGTTGGTGAGTGTGTGGGTGAGTGTGAGTTGGTGAGTGTGAGTTGGTGAGTGTCTGGGTGGGTTGGTGAGTGTGTGGGTTGGTGAGTGTGAGTGTGGGTTGGTGAGTGTGAGTGTGGGTTGGTGAGTGTGTGGGTGAGTGTGAGTGTGGGTTGGTGAGTGTCTGGGTGGGTTGGTGAGTGTGTGGGTTGGTGAGTGTGAGTGTGGGTTGGTGAGTGTCTGGGTGGGTTGGTGAATGTGTGGGTTGGTGAGTGTGAGTGTGGGTTGGTGAGTGTCTGGGTGGGTTGGTGCGTGTGTGGGTTGGTGAGTGTGTGTGTGGGTGTGTGTGTGTGTGGGTTGGTGAGTGTGAGTGTGGGTTGGTGAGTGTGTGGGTGGGTTGGTGAGTGTGTGGGTGAGTGTGAGTTGGTGAGTGTCTGGGTGGGTTGGTGAGTGTGTGGGTTGGTGAGTGTGTGGGTTGGTGAGTGTGGGTTGGTGAGTGTGTGGGTGGGTTGGTGAGTGTGTGGGTGAGTGTGAGTTGGTGAGTGTCTGGGTGGGTTGGTGAGTGTGTGGGTTGGTGAGTGTGTGGGTTGGTGAGTGTGAGTGTGGGTTGGTGAGTGTCTGGGTGGGTGAGTGTATGAGTGTCTGGGTGGGTTGGTGCGTGTGTGGGTTGGTGAGTGTGTGTGTGTGGGTGTGTGTGGGTTGGTGAGTGTGTGTGTGGGTTGGTGAGTGTGTTGGCAAGTGTGTGTGTGGGTTGGTGAGTGTGTGTGTGTGGGTGTGTTGGTAAGTGTGTGTGTGGGTTGGTGAGTGTGTGGGTGGGTTAGTGAGTGTATGGGCGAGTGGGTTGGTGAGTGTGTGGGTGAATGGGTTGGTGCGTGTGTGTATGGGTGAGTTGGTGAGTGTATGGGCTGGTGAGTGTATGGGTTGGTGAGTGTGTGGGTGAGTTGGTGAGTGTATGGGTGAGTGAGTGTGTGGGTGAGTGAGTGTGTGTGTGTATGTGTGTATGGGCGAGTGTGTGTGGGTGGGCTGGTGCGTGACCGCGCGCACGAGAATCTCTGACCTCCCGCACGGCACGGAACACCTTCTCCTCGTGCGAGTCCATCTCCGTGAAGGTGCGGATCTGCGCCAGGTTGACGTTCTCGCGGTAGCCCAACGCCACGATCTCGTCGAAGGCGAAGATCAACTCGAAGCAGCGCTCAGCGATCTCACTCTCCTCCAGTACCTTGCAGTACTCGGGCACCTACACACAGACACACACACGGATATATACACACAGATACACACACATACAGACACACACACACAGACACACACACAGATATATACATACAGATACACACACATACAGACACACACACAGACACACACACACAGACACACACACGGATATATACACACAGATACACACACATACAGACACACACACACACACACACGGATATATACACACAGATACACACACATACAGACACACACACAGACAGACACACACACACAGACACACACACGGATATATACACACACATACAGACACACAGACAGACACACACACACACACAGACACACACACGGATATATACACACAGATACACACACATACAGACACACACACAGACACACACACACAGACACACACACGGATATACACACATACAGACACACACAGACACACACACACAGACACACACACGGATATATACACACAGATACACACCCATACAGACACACACACAGACACACACACAGACACACACACAGACACACACACACAGACACACACACAGACACACACAGACAGACACACACACAGACACACACACAGACACACACACAGACACACACACACAGACACACACAGACACACACACACAGACACACACAGACACAATCTCGCTCTTCTCCAGCACCTTGCAGTACTCGGGCACCTGGGAGTGGACACACGCACACAGACACCTATACACACACAGACACACAGACACATATACACACACAGACACAGGTACACACACACACACACAAACGCACGCACACACAAACTAACACATGCATACACACACGCACACACACACACGCACACACACGCACACACACAGATACACGCACACACACAGATACACACACACACATACACCCATACAACAACAACCGCCATTCGCCACTAAGTGGCGGTGACGTCACCACGACGCTTGTGCCAGGGCTCTGGACGGGTGCAAGGGGCTGGTAACCCCTCCACCCTCAATTCATTACCACTAAACTACGAATGAAATATAAATATGTAACACCCATACACACACACAGACAGACACACACACACAGACACACAGACAGACACACACAGAGACACACATACACACAGACACACATAGACACACCCAGACACAGATACACACACACAGACAGACACACATACACACACACACACATACACACACACAGACACACACACATACACACACACACAGACACACACACACAGACACACATACACACACCCATACACACACACACACAGACACACACACAGACACACACACACAGACACACACACACACACAGATACACACACACACAGATACACACACAGACACACACACACAGACACAACAACCGCCATTCGCCACTAAGTGGCGGTGACGTCACCACGACGCTTGTGCCAGGCCATGTGCACCTTGAGGCCACGTGAAGTGTCGAACGCCCGCTGGCAGGAGGTCACGGGGCAGACCCAGGTGCCACGGGTCGACTGACCGAGATGACCGAGATGACTGGCTGATGCACCACCTGTGCCCCCTACTGTGCCAACTTGCTGTGCTTTAGCCACCCGGCGCTCCGCTCGTTGTTGTGAGCGTCGCTCCTCCGCCCTCCGTTGTTGTTGGAGGGCGACTGCCTCCAACTGCCCAGTAGCGTCCTTCACGAGCCTCCTCCACTGAGGCCGATCTTGACACCGCTGGTACCAGTCATCGGCAAGTCCACTCAGCTCCACGTCCTCCTGTACCACATCACTCCATCTCTTCTCTAGCCCGTGCCGCGCCCGTTTAGCCCCCTCGATCCGGCCGAACAAAAGCTGTTTAGGCATGCGGTGGCTGGGCATGCGGGCTACATGACCCAGCCAACGCAGCCTTGCCTGCCGGAGGAGCTCACTGATGGGACTTTGCCCAGATCTTTCAAGGACTTGTGAGCTCCTCACACAATCCAGCCTGGTTAAACCCAGGATGGATCGTAGGCAGGCCAGCCTAAATGTTTCCAACCGGCGAAGATGCTCCACTAGGGGGGTCCACGTTTCGCAAGCATAGAGAAGGGAGGGAATGACCGTGGCCGAGAAGACCTGAAGCTTCGTGCGGAGCGACAGACCAGGTAGCTTCCACACAGCGTTACGCAACCGATGAAAAGATATTGCCGCTCGACTGATTCGGAGTGAGACCTCTGCTGATAAACTGGAGCCGGTCATGAGCACACTGCCCAGGTATGGGAAACTCTCTACTCTCTCCACAACTGCCCCATCACCGATTGGGAGTTGTGGGGGCGGAGTGCCCGATGGTACAAAATACCCAGGCAGGTGCTTAGTTTTGGTGGGGCTGATGGTAAGGCCCCACCTCTTAGTGGCACGCTCCAGTCTCAGCAGCAGCGTCTCCAACTCCTCTTCTGAATGAGCAGCTATTACCAAATCATCGGCATACATAACGTGGTTGACCAATAGGGAGCCATCCCTTGATCGAACCCGGGCGTCGATAAGCCTCCCATTGTATCTGTACCAAATGGTAATTCCCCCGGTACAGCTATTGAAGGCTTCACGAACTACGCAGTCGAAATAGATGTTAAATAATGTGGGAGCCAGAGGACATCCCTGTCGCACCCCAAGGTGTACAGGGAAAGGCTCCGACTCCCGGCCACGTAGTTTTACCCGGGCCCGCTCACCATCATGAAGGTCCTTAATGATCGTGAGCAGAGGGTCAGGGACTCCGAAAGCACGAAGAACAACCCAGAGCCCAGTCCTACTGATGGTATCATAGGCCTTGACCAGGTCAATAAAGCAGAGATGTAGGTCTTTTTGGAATTCCCTACACCTCTGCTGTAGCAGACGGACAGAAAATATGGCATCTGTGCAGGACCGCCCTTTCCTGAAACCACATTGGGGCTCCGCAAGCCTCTCCTCAGCATGCCTAGCAAGGCGATGTTGAATAATCCTTGCCAGGACCTTACCCGGCACACTGAGGAGTGAGATGCCCCTGTAGTTGTTACAGTCGGTACGGTCCCCCTTCTTAAAGAGGGGGACCACCAGGGCATCCTTCCAGTCCTGCGGAACCCGTCCAGTGGTCCAGACTGTTGTTATGATGTCATATAGGGCAGTCTGTGCACAAACGCCACCCTCCCTCAGCATTTCGCCTGGGAGATCATCTCTGCCCGGTGCCTTCCCTGGTCTCAGACTCCGGATCGCCCTCAGTACTTCCTCAACAGCCGGTACCTCAGCCAGCCACTCACAGGGGGTGACCTCTTCCAATATTTGAGGCACCGCAGCCTCAGCAGGGTTATCCCCACTTTGTGCCATGATGTTTTCCTGGCTGAGAGATTTTCCCTCCCCCAGGACCTCACAGAAATGCTCAGCAAATCTGCAAACCTGTTCCTGGGGGTCGGAGATTGGATCACCGTTTTTTCCTCTAATGATGGTAATAGGTGTGGCGCTGCAGGTTACTTTTTTGATGGAGTTAAATAGTGATTTATGATCGCGGGCCACTGAGGCAGACTCCATCTCCTCAGCAACCCGCGACCACCACCCATCCTTACAGCGCCTCACGGCTCTCCGAACCTCCGAGCGAAGACTGCGGTAAACCTCCTCATTCTCTGACGTGGGATGCTGTAGGCGATGAGAGTGGGCCTGTCGCTTTTTCTCAATTAACCTGAACACCTCCTCCGTCAGCCAGGGTTCCCGGGGAGGTCTGGACCGCGTACCCAAAGCAGCCATTGCAGCTGCATGAGTCACAGTCTTAAACCTCGCCCATTTACCCTCGACATCAGGTGGAGTGGGGGACGATGCCAACCCCAGCTGCAAGCGATGATGAAATTCTCGCTTGCAACTTTCATCAGCTAACTTAGACCAGGCCACTTTTGGTTGGAATGGGATCCTGGGTGTACACCCACCACCGGAGTGGAAGAATGGCAGGCGCATCTTACAGATGACTAGTCGATGGTCAGAGGGCAGATCAGCTCCACGGTAGGTCCTGGTGTCAAGGACATGGGCTCGCATCCGCTGGTCCGTCACTACGTAGTCCAGCAGATGTTCTTGCTTGGACCCGGCATGCATCCATGATGTTGTGTGGATGCGCCGATGCCGGAAGAGCGTGTTAGTAATTACAAGCCCATGGGCTGCACAAAAATCTAGCAGCCTCCTACCGTTACACACACACACAGATACACACACACAGACACACACACACACAGACACACAGACACACAGACACACACAGACACACACAGACACACACAGACACACACACACACAGATACACACACACAGACACACACACACACAGATACACACACACAGACACACACACACACACAGACACACACACACACACACACAGACACACACACAGACACACAGACACACACACACACAGACACACACACAGACACACACACACACACACAGACACACACACACACAGACACACACACACACACACACAGACACACACACACACAGACACACACACACACACACACAGACACACACACACACAGACACACACACACACACAGACACACACACAGACACACACACACAGACACACAAACACAGACAGACACACACACACACACAGACACACACAGACACACAAACACAGACAGACACACACACACACACACAGACACACACAGACACACAAACACAGACAGACACACACACACAAACACAGACAGACACACACACACAGACACACACACACACACAGACACACACACACACACACACAGACACACACACACACACAGACACACACACACACACACACAGACACACACACACACAGATACACACACACAGACACACACACACACACAGACACACACACACACACACAGACACACACACACACAGATACACACACACACACAGACACACACACACACACAGACACACAAACACAATCTCACTCTCCTCCAGCACCTTCCAGTACTCGGGGACCTGGGAGCGCACACACACACAAGACAAACCTTCCCCGTGTAGCCTCAACAGACTGTAGGGCCAAGTGCTGTTAGCGAGCACCTACGAAGGCCGGCACGGCACACGAGGCTACGAGCACCACCCCCGGCCGTCTTTGTCTCCCCAGCGGCGACATCTTTACACACCGCTACACCAGCTACTCGTTAGAGGCCTAGCCGACAGGACGGGTTCAAATCATCGCCGTCGACCGTGTTGGCCGCGAGCGGGAATCGAACTCCGGGTTCGCGCGCTAACCGCTGCACCACCGCTCCCCCCACCCCACCCCCCCCTCGCCGCGTACGCACTCACTCGCTCGCTCACCCCCCCCACCCCTCGCCGCGGACGCATCCAGCCACTCACTCACCCACCCGCTTACTCACTCACCCACCCGCCCGCTTACTCACTCACCCACCCGCCCACTCACTCACCCACCCCCCCCACCCCTCGCCGCGGACGCACCCACCCACTCACCCACTCACTCACTCACTCACCCACCCACCCGCCCACCCGCCCACCCGCCCACCCGCCCACCCGCCCACCCGCCCACCCGCCCACCCGCCCACCCCGCCCACCCGCCCACCCACTCACCCACCCACCCACTCACCCACCCACCCACTCACCCACCCACCCCCCCACCCCCCCCACCCCCTCGCCGCGTACGCACTCACTCACTTACACACCCACTCACTCACCCGCTCACTCACTCACTCACTCGCCCACCCACTCACTCACCCGCTCACTCACTCGCTCACTCACCCACTCACTCACTCGCTCACTCACCCACTCACTCGCTCGCTCACTCACCCACCCACTCGCTCACCCGCTCACGCGCTCACTCACCCACTCACTCACCCGCTCACTCACCCGCTCACTCACTCGCTCACTCACCCGCCCGCTCACTCGCCCGTTCACTCGCCCGCTCACTCACCCGCTCGCTCACTCGCCCGCTCACTCACCCACTCACCCGCTCACTCACTCACCCACTCGCTCACTCACCCACCCGCTCACTCACTCACCCACTCACCCGCTCACTCACTCACTCACCCACTCACTCACTCACCCACTCACTCACCCACTCACCCGCTCACTCACTCACTCACACACTCACCCACTCACCCACCCCCCCCCCCCACCACCCCACCCCCCCCCCCCGCGTACGCACCACCCTGGAGAAGAGACGCAGCGTCTCGAGGTCCTCCAGGATGTTGGAGTTCTTGGTGGTGACGAGCAGCACGTAGAGCTTCTCCAGGGGCTGGTACACGTAGCGGACGCTGTCCGTCTCCACGAACGTGTGCTGCCTGCCCGAGCCCATGAGCTTGGGGAAGGCGGACAGGAGGCCCTCGATGCGCGAGCGCGACATCTCCACAAACTGGCGCGACACGACGGCACGGCCAGCCTTGGTGCACACGGCCGCCGCCAGAAGCACCTGCGGGGGTAGCGGGGGGGGAGGGTTAGGGGGGGTAGCGTACAGACGCACGTACAGACGCACGCACAGACGTACAGACGTACAGACGCACATACGGACACACGTACAGACGCACGTACACACACGTACAGACGCACGTACAGACGCACAGACGCACGTACAGACGCACGCACAGACACACGCACGGACGCACGCACAGACGCACAGACGCACATACGGGCGGGCGGTGCCCACGCGGAGGGGGGGGCTTCCGAGCGTCGTGACGGTGGTGATGGGAGGTGGTGGTGGTGGCAGCAGTGGCAATGGCGGAGATGATGGTGGTCATGACGGTGGTGGCAACAGTGACAATGGCGGAGATGGAGGTGGTGGTCGTGTAGGTGCTGGTGGCGGCGATGATGGCAGCGGTGAATGTGGTGGTGAATGTGGTGGTGGCGGCAGTGACGGTGGCGATGGTGGCGGTAGTGACAGTGATGGTGGCGTTGGTGGCGGTAGTGACAGTGATGGTGGCGTCGGTGATTGTGGTGGTGGCGGTGGTGATGACGGTGGTGGTGGTGGTGATGACGGTGGTGGTGGTGGCGGTGGTGGTGGTGTGCTCATGGCCTCCGTAGCGAGAAGGGGCCTGGGTTCGACCCGAGACCCAGGCGCCTCTCTGCCTGGAGCTTTTATGAGAATGTGGACTGGAATGTTCTCCCCCTTGTTCTGCAAACTGCAGAGTGTGTGGGCGAGTGAGTGCGAGTGTATGGGAGTGTGTGTGGGTGAGTGTTTGGGTGAGTGAGTGTCTGGGTGAGCGAGTGTATGGGTGAGTGTATGGGAGTGTGAGTGAGTGTGTGGGTGAGTGTGTGGGTGAGTGTGTGGGTGAGTGTTTGGGCGAGTGTCTGAGCGAGTGTGTGGGCGAGTCTGTGGGCGAGTGTGTGGGCGAGTGTGTGGGTGAGTGTCTGGGTGAGTGAGTATGTAGGTGAGTGAGTATGTGGGCGAGTGTGTGGGTGAGTGTCTGGGTGAGTGAGTGGGTGAGTGTGTGAGTGAGTGTGTGGTTGAGTGTGTGAGTGAGTGTGTGAGTGAGTGTATGGGTGAGTGTGTGGGTGAGTGTCTGGGTGAGTCTAAGTGGAGTTTGTGTTCGTAGCGCAGTGCGCTAACCACTGCGCCACCGCTCCCCGCCATGCAAGTATACACAGTCACGGGCAGAGCGGGGGGGGGGGGGCCTTGGGAGACTTTGCACCGGTAAAATCCAGGTGAGAATCCAGGTGAAAACCCAGAACGCCACCACCCACCAAACAGGACGACTTTTGGACGGTGTTTACAACTTTTTTCGTACCGGAATATAGGCGGCCCGTGCCCCTCCCACATTCTTATTCTATGTTTGTGGATACTACCGAGTCGATTGTGTGTAGGGTGTGTAGGCATACATGAGTGTGTGAGTGGGTGAGTGACTGTGTGAGTGGGTGAGTGACCGTGTGAGTGGGTGACTGTGTGAGTGGGTGAGTGGCTGTGTGAGCGGGTGTGTGAGTGGGTGAGTGACTGTGTGAGTGACTATGTGAGTGTGTGGGTGAGTGACTGTGTGAGTGGCTGTGTGACTGTGTGAGTGGCTGTGTGACTGTGTGAGTGGGTGTGTGAGTGGGTGAGTGGCTGTGTGAGTGACTGTGTAAGTGGGTGAGTGACTGTGTGAGTGACTATGTGAGTGTGTGGGTGAGTGGGTGTGTGAGTGGGTGATTGACTGTGTGAGTGACTGTGTAAGTGGG
Organism: Lampetra fluviatilis; assembly: GCF_964198595.1. NCBI lineage: Eukaryota > Metazoa > Chordata > Hyperoartia > Petromyzontiformes > Petromyzontidae > Lampetra > Lampetra fluviatilis. Next base: position 5,194,141 of record NC_136339.1, read on the forward strand.
TGAGTGACTGTGTGAGTGACTATGTGAGTGTGTGGGTGAGTGACTGTGTGAGTGACTGTGTGAGTGACTGTGTAAGTGGGTGAGTGACTGTGTGAGTGACTTTGTGAGTGTGTGGGTGAGTGAATGTGTGAGTGGATGAGTGACTGTGTGAGTGGGTGAGTGACTGTGTGAGTGGGTGAGTGACTGTGTGAGTGACTGTGTGAGTGGGTGAGTGAGTGACTGTGTGAGTGGGTGAGTGAGTGGCTGTGCGAGTGGGTGAGTGGCTATGTGAGTCGGTGAGTGACTGTGTGAGTGACTATGTAAGTGGGTGAGTGACTGTGTGAGTGTGTAAGTGGGTGAGTGACTGTGTGAGTGACTGTATGACTGTGTGAGTGACTGTGTGAGTGACTATGTGAGTGGGTGAGTGAGTGGCTGTGTAAGTGGGTGAGTGACTGTGTGAGTGGGTGAGTGACTGTGTGAGTGACTGTGAGTGGGTGAGTGAGTGGGTGAGTGAGTGACTGTGTGAGTGACTGTGTGAGTGACTGTGTGAGTGACTGTGTGAGTGACTGTGTGTGTGTGAGTGACTGTGTGAGTGACTGTATGACTGTGTGAGTGGGTGAGTGACTATGTGACTGTATAAGTGGGTGAGTGACTATGTGAGTGACTATGTGAGTGACTGTGTGAGTGTGTGAGTGACTACGTGAGTCTGTGTGTAAGCAAGCACGTTGAATTTCTTCTGCACCGTACGTAGCCAACCGTGGGGCCCCATCGGAGGCGAAACCTGCCGACGACGTTCAAGACGACGACATTTCCCCGTCACCCCTCTTCGCCCCACGCACTTCGATCTTTCAAACAACCCCTTCAAGAGGGTCCAATCGGCCGTCCTGATTGGCCATCAAATCGCCGCCCGTGCCACGGCCGACCCCAACACGCTCACCGCTGCCGGTCAACGTTGTTGGCTGGCCACGTCACGCAGCGCACGGCGACCGTGAACACATCTTTTGCACGAGGCACTCGCGACCTAACGCTGGCAGGACATCCGTTTTCGTGTGTGCGCGCGCGTGTTAGTTTGTGTCCTCTCCTTCATACCTCTGTTTCACACTCTCTCTGCCTCTGTGTCTCCCCAGATCTCTGTGTCTCTGTGTCTCACCAGATCTCTGTGTCTCTGTGTGTCTCACCAGATCTCTATGCCTCTGTGTGTCTCACCAGATCTCTCTCCCTCTGTGTGTCTCACCAGATCTCCATGTCTCTGTGTGTCTCACCAGATCTCTATGCCTCTGTGTGTCTCACCAGATCTCTCTCCCTCTGTGTGTCTCACCAGATCTCTGTGTCTCTGTGTGTCTCACCAGATCTCTATGCCTCTGTGTGTCTCACCAGATCTCTCTCCCTCTGTGTGTCTCACCAGATCTCTGTGTCTCTGTGTGTCTCACCAGATCTCTATGCCTCTGTGTGTCTCACCAGATCTCTATGCCTCTGTGTGTCTCACCAGATCTCTATGCCTCTGTTTCAAGCTCTCTCTCTCTGCCTCTGTGTCTCACCAGATCTCCATGTCTCTGTGTGTCTCACCAGATCTCCATGTCTCTGTGTGTCTCACCAGATCTCTCTCCTTCTGCCTGTTTCACGCTCTCTCTCTCTGCCTCTGTGTCTCACCAGATCTCTCTCCCTCTGTGTGTCTCACCAGATCTCTATGCCTCTGTTTCAAGCTCTCTCTCTCTCTCCCTCTGTGTGTCTCACCAGATCTCTCTCCCTCTGTGTGTCTCACCAGATCTCTATGCCTCTGTTTCAAGCTCTCTCTCTCTCTCCCTCTGTGTGTCTCACCAGATCTCTCTCCCTCTGTGTGTCTCACCAGATCTCTATGCCTCTGTTTCAAGCTCTCTCTCTCTGCCTCTGTGTGTCTCACCAGATCTCTCTCCCTCTGTGTGTCTCACCAGATCTCTATGCCTCTGTTTCAAGCTCTCTCTCTCTCTGCCTCTGTGTCTCACCAGATCTCTCTCCCTCTGTGTGTCTCACCAGATCTCTCTCCCTCTGTGTCTCACCAGATCTCTCTCCCTCTGTGTGTCTCACCAGATCTCTATGCCTCTGTTTCAAGCTCTCTCTCTCCCTCTGTGTGTCTCACCAGCTCTCTCTCCCTCTGTGTGTCTCACCAGATCTCTATGCCTCTGTTTCAAGCTCTCTCTCTCCCTCTGTGTGTCTCACCAGCTCTCTCTCCCTCTGTGTGTCTCACCAGATCTCTCTCCCTCTGTGTGTCTCACCAGATCTCTATGCCTCTGTTTCAAGCTCTCTCTCTCCCTCTGTGTGTCTCACCAGCTCTCTCTCCCTCTGTCTGTCTCACTCCCTATCTCTGTTCCACTCCGTGCTTCTCACACTCTCTGTCTCACCCTTCCAACGTCAGTGAAAACTCATTCATTGTGCGTAGTTTGTCGTTCTTCTCTGTTGGCCACGTACGGTACTTAAGAATTTCAACATACAGTACAAACCCACCCCCCCTTGTATCATGGGAAAAATAGTTTAGTTAATGTCTAGCTACGTGTCCTAGTCTGCCAAACCATGCCCACCCCTTACTTCCCTTACAGCAATTCAAACAGGGCCTCAAATTCCATCATCAACTACCCCACTACCCTGTTGAATAATAGCAAGCAGTCTTCTTGGTTCTTTCGGTAAAGTCACGTAGAAGAGAAGTAACAAAATAATAAAAATAAAACATAATAAAATACAATTCTCACGACGTTTCGGCTACAACGCAAGCAGCCCTTCTACGTGACTTTACCGAAAAAACCAAGAAGATGAATCCCTGCAGTCACGAAAGCTTTAAATCGAAATTTAATAGCAAGCAGCGTCAAACATCGCCGGCGGGAATCGTTAACATCTGCGGCGCAAATGTTGGTGACAGTTGTGGATGTCGTCTTAAGTGGAGGAGGCAGAGGGGAGCGGTGGTGCAGCGGTTAGCGCTACGCTGCGCTGTTAACACAGCGACCCGGGTTCGATTCTCGCTCACGGTCAACACCACCGGTGACGATTATCTGAACCGGTACCGGGCCTCCCCTAGGTCGACTCGGCCTCAAATGAGTACCCGGTGCGGAGTGTAAACAGAGCAACTGGGGGAGACAAAGGCGGTCGGGCGTGGTGTTGAACACCCACCCCCTCTCGTGTGCCGTGCCGGCCTTCATAGGTGCTGCTACTCGCTAACAGCACTTGCCCCTACAGTCTGTTGCAGGCTACACGGGGGACCTTCGTCTTTGTGTCTGTGTGTGTGCCTGTGTGGGTGCCTGCGTGTGTGCCTGTGTGTGTGCCTGTGTGTGTGCCTGTGTGTGTGCCTGCGTGTGTGTCTGTGGGTGCCTGTGTGTGTGCCTGTGTGTGTCTGCGTGTGTGTCTGCGTGTGTGTCTGCGTGTGTGTCTGCGTGTGTGTCTATGTGTGTGTCTATGTGTGTGTGTCTGTGTGTGTCTATCTGTGTGTCTGTCTGTGTGTCTGTGTGTGTGTCTGTGTGCGTGTCTGTGTGCGTGTCTGTGTGCGTGTCTGTGTGCGTGTCTGTGTGCGTGTCTGTGTGCGTGTATCTGTGTGTGTCTGTGTGTGTGTCTATGTGTGTGTGTCTATGTGTGTCTGTGTCTGTGTGTGTGTCTGTGTGTGTGTTACACGGGGTATCTTCGCCTCAGTCTGAAGTGAAACAAAAAAATCACAAAACCGCGAACTCCGTTTCTGTGAAGAGGGTCAATGTCTCAGCTTGTCAGTCAGTGTGTCTGCACTTCTAACGTCTTCGCCGTATCAAGTGCGGCGCTATAATCACTCGGGCACGATGCCGTTTCATCCAGCAGTGGATTGAACAAGGAGCTGAGCAGGTAATGCGAACAACAAGAAAGATATCCGCATAATAGCGATGTTCCCTTTCATCCAAATTTAAAAAAAGTGTCACTTTAAAAGAACGCTACCAATTACTAAAGCACGCTCCTATTGGCGACGTCGGTTTTAAAACGTAACAATTAAGTTAAAAAGAATAACTTAGTTTGTTTTATGTCACACGCACAAAAAAATCATCACGGAGGGCCTGTTAGGCCATCACCGGACCTCGGCTAGATCCCGGGCGGGCGATGAGCGCCCGTCAGGCGGCAGAGAATCTATCCGAGGCCCGGTGAGTCCCGCGGCGGGAGTCGAGGGCCTTCGCGAATTTTTTTGTTATTGTTGTTAGTTTGGCTTTAACTTTAAAAAACAAACTAACGTTCAACAAGCCCACGGCTCCTTACGAAGCGGCGCTCGTGTTGCTGTTCACTCACCATGGCGAGAGAGGGGAGGAGGAGGAGGAGGTGGAGAGCCTCGCCTGGCGCTGAGCGGGAGGAGGAGGAATGGACGCGGATTGGAGGGCGGCCCGCGGGAGACGAGAAGCCTCAACATGGCGGAGGCCACGTCACCACGGCCACGGAGCCCCCCGCAGCCCCGCCCCTCAGAAACCTCCTCCTCCTCCACGGTGCCCCGCCCCTCAGACTCCTCCTCCATGGTGCCCCGCCCCTCAACCTCCTCCACGGTGCCCCGCCCATCCCCCCACGGCCCCCCCCAACCCCTCACCCCCCACGGCCCCCACCCCTCACCCCCCACCCCTCACCCCCCACTCCCCTCAAGGCCCCCCACCCCTCACCTCCACGGCCCCCCCCACCCCTCCCCCCCCACGGCCCCCACCCCTCACCCCCCACGGCCCCCACCCCTCACCCCCCACTCCCCTCAAGGCCCCCCACCCCCCACGGCCCCCACCCCTCACCCCCCACGGCCCCCACCCCTCACCCCCCACGCCCCCCACCCCTTCCCCCCACGGCCCCCACCCCTCACCTCCACGGCCCCCCCCCACCCCTCCCCGCCCACGGCCCCCACCCCTCACCCCCCACGGCCCCCACCCCTCACCCCCCACTCCCCTCAAGGCCCCCCACCCCTCACCCCCTACCCCCACCCCTCACCTCCCAAACCCCCACGGCCCCCACCCCTCACCCCTGACGGTCCCAACCCTCCCCCCCTCAGGTGAACGGGACCGGAACCGGAAACGTGGCCACGTTGGTCGAGCAGAGTCACGTGTCTATGGGAGCTGCCCCACCCACACCCCTCCCCCTTTCAACAAAACTGACACCTTGTTTTACAAGGTGTCATGTTTGCATTGACCACAATACATGCGGTCGGAATGCAAACAAAAACACACAACTCTGATAATGTATGCACTGTCCTTGAAATTGGTATACAGGAGGTCGTGGGTTCGATCCCGACCCTGACGCCTGCTGCTGTATATTTGAAGTTTGCGTGTCTCTCTCTCTCATCATCATCATCACGGTGGCTAGGAGATGTTAACTACCTCGCCTGGTCTACAGGAGGTCGTGGGTTCGATCCCGACCCTGACGCCTGCTGCTGTATATTTGGAGTTTGCGTGTCTCTCTCTCTCCCCGTGTTCGCTTGGATTTTTCTTCAGGTCCTCCGCTTTTTTCCCTCCACATTTAGAGCCGACGTCACGTGTCTACATGCCTGTCAACCCCTTATCAGCGCCCTACCTTATCACAGACCAATTCAGACGTTTATGGGTCACCTCGTGCCTTTATAAATCTCAACGTTCATCCTACAAAGTCCCATCACAAGGGACAATCAGTTTCAAGGACAGTGGACACATCAACCAACGCACATTTGACTGTTATTTTAACATTCTGACCCCGTGCCCTGACTGAACATCTGTCGAAAGCAAAAAGAGCTTTATAGGTAATCGGATTTCTCCAGTGCGAATACAGATGCTCACATTTGTTTTCTGCACGTGTGTGTGTTTGTTTTATCACGAGTGCTACGTTGTAGACTTCGTGTCGTGGAAGAGGCGTTTTAACACCTTTACACCTCCCGTGTTATTGCCAGCCAAGGGTAATAACACAATAAAACAACCTTTCTTACGTTTTGTTGACGTTTGTTTATTATTCTTTTTTTTGCTGCAGTGGCCAGGGTCGCTATGGTGTGACCAGGTCTCCATGGATATTTGAGCATTGATTGCCAAGTGGGCTTTGGCCGTGCCAAACACAAAAACAGTGTGTTTACCACGACGACGGTGATGGTGTTTGCACGGAGCGGTGGTGCAGCGGTTAGCGCTACGCTGCGGATACGAATTCGGGCAGGGGACCCGAGTTCGAATCAAAAGTCTGAGGCTACACGGGGGATCTTTATCTTTGCTACTAACAGCACTTGCCCCGACAGTCAAAGGCTACACGGGGGATCTTTGTCTTTGTGACAAACAGCACTTGCCCCAACAGTCGAAGGCTACACGGGGGATCTTTGTCTTTGCTACTCACAGCACTTGCCCCAACAGTCTAAGGCTACACGGGGGATCTTTGTCTTTGCTACTCACAGCACTTGCTCCAACAGTCCAAGGCTACACGGGGGACCTTTGTCTTTGCTACTCACAGCACTTGCCCCGACAGTCTAAGGCTACACGGGGGATCTTTGTCTTTGCTACTCACAGCACTTGCTCCAAGGCTACACGGGGGATCTTTGTCTTTGCTACTCACAGCACTTGCCCCAAGGCTACACGGGGGACCTTTGTCTTTGTGACAAACAGCACTTGCTCCAAGGCTACACGGGAGACCTTTGTCTTTGCTACTCACAGCACTTGCCCCAAGGCTACACGGGGGACCTTTGTCTTTGCTACTCACAGCACTTGCCCCAAGGCTACACGGGGGACCTTTGTCTTTGCTACTCACAGCACTTGCCCCTACAGTCTGTCCGAGGCGACACTTGGGGCGATATTTGTGTTGGCCACCAGTGGGCAGACGACTCCCACAATGACCATCAGAGGTTCATATTCTTGGTAATTTCGGTAAAGTCACATAGAAGGGAAGCAATAAAATACAAAAAAAACATAATAAATAAAACTTTACTCTTTGGTTCTTTTGGTAAAGTCACGTATGTGAAAATAAAAAGATGTATTTTTTATTTTTATTTTCAAAATAAAAATATGTATTTTTATTTTCAAAATAAAAATATTTATTTGAATTTTTATTTCAAAATAAAAAAACGTATTTTTAATTTTTACTTTCAAAATAAAAATACGTATTTTTAATTTTATTTTTTTAAATAAAAATATTTATTTTTTATTTTAAAAATAATTTTTTTTATTTTAATTTTCAAAATAAAAATATTTACTTTTTATTTTTATTTTCAAAATAAAAATACTTATTTTTATTTTCTACCTACGTGACTTTACCGAAAGAACCAAGCATATGAATCCCTGCAGTTACGAAAGCTTTAAATCTAAATAATCAGAGGCTTGCATCGAGCTCCGTCGACTCTAACAGAAGATAAAGCCTCGCCCGACTGAGTTTGTGACCACGTAGATCTCTATATATATAAAAGGGAAATGTGTGAATGTGTGTGTCTGTTCGAAATGTTTAGCGTACTTCCCGACATGCAACGAACTTGAAATATGGCATGCGGGTAGCTTCCAGACTGCACACAAAACAAAAAGTATAAAAATAAAACTTTTGTATTTTTTGGTGGGACGGGGGGGGGGATAATGGATATATTTTGCACGGCAAGGGAGCGGTGACGTCACATTTGTGATGTCACCCGCATGCGGCAGCGTCACGCAGTGTGCCTGCAGGTGAGTGAGTGGGTGAGTGAGTGGGTGGGTGAGTGAGTGGGTGAGTGAGTGAGTGGGTGAGTGGGTGAGTGGGTGAGTGAGTGGGTGAGTGAGTGAGTGGGTGAGTGGGTGAGTGAGTGGGTGAGTGAGTGAGTGGGTGAGTGAGTGGGTGAGTGGGTGAGTGGGTGGGTGATTGAGCGAGTGAGTGGGTGAGCGAGTGGGTGAGTGGGTAAGTGAGTAGGTGAGTGAGTTAGTGAGTGGGTGAGTGAGTGAGTGAGTGGGTGAGTGAGTGGGTGAGTGAGTGAGTGAGCAGGTGAGTGAATTAGTGTGTGAGTGTGTGAGTGAGTGGGTGAGTGAGTTGGTGAGTGAGTGGGTGAGTGAGTGAGTGGGTGAGTGAGTGAGTGGGTGAGTGGGTGAGTGGGTAAGTGAGTAGGTGAGTGAGTTAGTGAGTGGGTGAGTGAGTGGTGAGTGAGTGAGTGAGTGAGTGGGTGAGTGAGTGAGTGAGTGGGTGAGTGAGTGGGTGAGTGGGTAAGTGAGTAGGTGAGTGAGTTAGTGAGTGGGTGAGTGAGTGGGTGAGTGAGTGGGTGAGTGAGTGGGTGAGTGAGTGAGTGAGTGGGTGAGTGGGTGAGTGAGTGAGCAGGTGAGTGAATTAGTGTGTGAGTGAGTGAGTGTGTAAGTGAGTGAGTGAGTGGGTGAGTGAGCGGGTGAGTGAGTGAGTGAGCGAGTGAGTGAGTGAGTGAGCAGGTGAGTGAGTGAGTGGGTGAGTGAGTGAGCGAGTAGGTGAGTGAGTGAGAGAGCGGGTGAGTGAGTGAGTGGGTGAGTGAGTGAGCAGGTGAGTAAGTGAGTGGGTGAGTGAGTTGGTGAGTGAGTGAGTGAGTAGGTGAGTGAGTGGGTGAGTGAGTAGGTAGGTGAGTGAGCAGCTGAGTGAGTGAGTGAGCGAGCAGGTGAGTGAGTGGGTGAATGAGTGAGTGAGGGAGTGAGTGAGCAGGTGAGTGAGTGGGTGAGTGAGAGAGTGAATGGGTGAGTGAGTGAGCAGCTGAGTGAGTGAGCAGGTGAGTGAGTGGGTGAGTGAGTGAGTGAGCAGGTGAGTGAGTGGGTGAGTGAGTGAGCAGCTGAGTGAGTGAGTGAGCGAGCAGGTGAGTGAGTGGGTGAGTGAGTGAGTAGGTGAGTGAGTGAGCGAGTGAGCAGGTGAGTGAGTGGGTGAGTGAGTAGGTGAGTGAGCGAGTGAGTAGGTGAGTGAGCGAGTGAGCAGCTGAGTGAGTGAGCAGCTGAGTGAGTGAGTGAGCAGGTGGGTGAGTGAGTGAGCGAGCAGGTGAGTGAGTGAGTGAGCAGGTGAGCGGGTAAGTGAAGACGCGAATTATCTCCTGTGTACCTTCCACGCCTCCAACAAGGCTTACGATTGTTGTCAGGCACGTTAAACATTTACCCGCTCACGCGTTGTCGACCGACAGGATCCATAAACAAACTCGCGGTCCATGGGATCAGAGACGTGACATCACAGCTGGGAGTTCTTGTGACTGACGCTCCATATAAGGCGCTGGAGGATGGGTTGTGGGGTGATGTCGTCATCGTTTCTCCCTATTTGGACACGCTGGGTGACGTCGCCTTCACGAGGAATGTCACGTCTGGAAGATGAGCAACATCTGGGCTGTGGCTATGAGATGTTAACTACCTCGCCTGGTCTACAGGAGGCGATGGGTTGGATCCCACGGTGGCTAGGAGATGTTAACTACCTCGCCTGGTACGCAGGAGGTCGTGGGTTCGATCCCGACTCTGACGCCTGCTGTAGATTTGGAGTTTATGTCTCTCTCTCATCATCATCACGGTGGCTAGGAGATGTTGACTACCTCGCCTGGTACACAGGAGGTCGTGGGTTCTTCCCAGACCCTGACGACGCCTGCTGCTGTATATTTGGAGTTTGCGTGGATTTTCTTCTCCAGGTTCTCCGGTTTTCCCCTCCACATTTACAATGAACCTCACCACGAATTCGGATCACAGCGCTGAGATGATTTTGGCTGCTTTCAATGTCCACGTGGTGGTGATGATAATGATGATGATGATAAGGGCCACTTTGGTCGGAATATCATCTGTGGTGGCCACGTCGCTTCTAAAAAAATTATCTAACAGCTCACGGGGGCTTTTCCCGTTTAATATCGCGTACATATTAAATAAAACACTTTCGTTTTCATTTGGATACATTTCTTCTCCTATACTTTTAACTCATCTCGTGTTTGTTTATATTGTTTGTTGTTGCATGCCCCCCTCCCAACCCCCCCCCCAACTTACTGGACATATGTGAAACAAAAATATAAAAGAGTTTTTTTCGATTTAAAGTTTTCGTGACTGCAGGGATTCATCTTCTTGGTTCTTTCGGTAAAGTCACGTAGAAGGGAAATAATAAAATAATAAAAATTAAACATAATAAAATACAATTCTTACGACGTTTCGGCCACAACTCAAGCAGCCGTCCACAGGTGAAGAACAGGTCTGTCGGAAAGACAGCGTCATTCAGAGCCTCATTCAGACGCTGTCTTTCCGACAGACCTGTTCTTCACCTGAGGACGGCTGCTTGCGTTGTGGCCGAAACGTCGTGAGAATTGTATTTTATTATGTTTTATTTTTATTATTTTATTACTTCCATTCTACGTGACTTTACCGAAAGAACCAAGAAAATCTAAAAGAGCTTCATAGCTGATCGGATTCTACATAAATCAATATTCTCTGATTAAAACGATGATGTAATGGGGGAGAGGTGGTGGTGGTGGTGGGCGTGGTTTAGCTGAGTGACGTCACTACTTGGCGAGTTGAGTTGGGAGGGGCGGGGGGGGGTGTTGTTCTGGGTGTGTAGCCAATGGGAGCTCGAGTCTGGTTGGGGGGAGGGGGAATTGGGCGTGGTCTAGCTGGGTGACGTCACTACTTGGCGAGTTGAGTTGGGAGGGCGGGGGGGGGTGGTGTTCTGGGTGTGTAGCCAATGGGAGCTCGAGTCTGTAGGAGGGAGGGGGGATTGGGCGTGGTCTAGCTGGGTGACGTCACTACTTGGCGAGTTGGGCGGGGGGGTGTTGTTCTGGGTGTGTAGCCAATGGGAGCTCGAGTCTGGTGGGGGGAGGGGGGATTGGGCGTGGCTTAGCTGGGTGACGTCACTACTTGGCGAGTAGCCAATGGGGGCTCGAGTCTGCTGCTATATAAGAGGGACGAGTGCGTCGGTGGCGTTTCGTTCATCGCTTTCGTTTGGGAGTTCAACTTTTTCGCTGAGCGGACTAACGGAACGAAAGGTGAGGGAGCTCAATTCATTCGATCGTTCGTTCGTTCAATTGATTCGTTCACTTGCACAGTCATTCCGGGTTGCGGTGAGCCGTTTGCCGGCTCATTTACCCACTTTCTCATCAAACCGATATCTAATCAATAATTTTACCGATAAGCTATAATCAATCATTCGCCGCTACATAATCGATCATTCACTCGCACACAAGTCCAGCTTTCACAGACTTGGTAGGGGCACAAGTGCTGTTAGCGAGTAGCAGCAGCAACTATGAACACACCGCTACACCAAGTACTCTTTGAGGCTGAGTGGACCTAGGGGAGGCCCAGGTACCGTTTCGGATAATCGTCACGGGTGGTGTTGGCCGTGAGCGGGAATCGAACTCGGGTCGCCGGGTTCGTAGCGCAGCGTAGCGCTAACCGCTGCACCACCGCTCCTCACGCTGGGAGCACACGGAGACACACACACACGGAGACACACACACACGGAGACACACACACACGGAGACACACACACACGGAGACACACACACACGGAGACACACACACACGGAGACACACACACACGGAGACACACACACACGGAGACACACACACACGGAGACACACACACACGGAGACACACACATACGGACACGCACACACACACGGACACGCACACACACAGACGCACACAGACACACAGACACACAGACAGACACACAGACACACACAGACACACAGACACACCTCTCGCTTGGCAGGTTAACTCGCTGTTCCTCCTTACACGCTCACCAAACTCGCTCATCATCATCATGCACTCACTCATCATCATGCACTCACTCATCATCCGCTCACTCATCATCATCCACTCACCATCATCCACTCACTCATCATCATCATGCACTCATTCCTCATCATCATCATGCACTTACTCCTCATCATCATGCACGCACTCATTCCTCATCATCATGCACTTATTCCTCATCATCATGCACGCACTCATTCCTCATCATCATCATGCACTCATTCCTCATCATTACCATGCACTCACTCATCATGCACTCATTCCTCATCATCATCATCCGCTCACTCATCATCATCATGCACTCAACATCACCATCATCATCATCATCCGCTCATTCATCATCATCCGCTCATTCATCATCATGCACTCATTATCATGATCATCATCCGCTCATTCATCATCATCATGCACTCATTCCTCACCATCATCATCCACCTATCATCACCATCCGCTCGCTCGCTCGTGCACGCGAGCCGGGCAAAGTGCCACGCCTTGATATCCCCCCCCACCCACCGCTCTGTTCGCGCTGTTACTGTCGCTTCCTTCCCCAAGCCGCAGCTTACTCGCCTGTGCGGCCCGGTCACTCGCTGACTCACTCACTCACTCAGCCATTCACTCACACACTCACTCACGCACTCACTCACGCACTCACTCACTCACTCATTCACTCACTCACTGACTCACTCATTCACCCACTCATTCACCCACTCATTCACCCACTCATTCACTCACTCAGCCACTCACCCATTCACTCACCCATTCACTTACTCACCGACTCACTCACCCATTTACTCACTCACCGACTCATTCGCTCACTCACCCATTTACTCACCGACTCATTCGCTCACTCACCCATGCACTCATACGCTCACTGACCCCACTCACTCGATCTGCAAATCAACCGCTCACTGACCCATTCACTCACTCACTGACCCACTCACTCACTGACCCACCCACTCACTCGATCTGTCGCTCAACCGCTCACTGACCCACTCATTCACTGACCCACTCACTCACTGACCCACTCACTCACTGACCCACTCACTCACTGACCCACTCACTCACTGACCCACTCACTCACTGACCCACTCACTCACTGACCCACTCACTCACTGACTCACTCACTGACACACTCACTCACTGACACACTCACTAACTCGATCTGTCAATCAACCACTCACTGACCCACCCACTCACTCGATCTGTCAATCAACCTCTCACTGACCCACTCGATCTGTCAATCAACCGCTCACTGACCCACCCACTCACTCACTAACTCACTCAAACGTTCGATCAAGCACTCGCTCACTCGCCTATCCACTCAGCCGCTCACGCGCCGACTCGAACATTCGAATCGACCTACGCACTCGTTCGCTCGCTCGCCCAATTCAGCCGATCGCACGCCCACTCGCCCACCCCATTCGCCCGCTCGCACTCGGCTTTCTCAACCCACTCGCGAAATCGTCTCACTCGGTCACTCCGCCCACTGGTTCAGTCGCCCATCGGGTCACGCTCCGTCTCGGTCACCCACTCATTCACCCATCCACTCACCCACCCACTCACCCATCCATCCACTCACCCATCCACCGACCCATCCACCCACTCATTCACCCACTCACCACTCCTTGTCTCACTCGGACACTCACCCACTCACCCACCCATTGTCTAACTCAGACACTCACCCATTGTTTCACTCAGACACCCACCCACGCACCCACTCACTCACCGTCTCACCCACTCACCCACCCCTTGTCTCACTCAGACACTCACCCACCCATTGTCTCACTCAGACACCCATTGTCTCACTCAGACACCCACGCACCCACCCACCCGCGTCAAACGTTCCTGCCGTCACTGCGGTCGTGGTTTCCGTTGTAGCGGCGCAATTTATTAATTTTATCTTCCTTACAAAGCTCGCCGCGAGCAACATTTGGCATTCTTGAGTTAAACCACAACCCCCACCCACCCCCACCCACCACCCCACCCACCCACCACCCACCACCCACCACAACCCCACCCACCACCCCACCCCACACCACCCACCACAACCCCCACCACCCCCACCCACCACCCCACCCCACCCACCACCCACCCACCACCCCACCCCACACCACCCACCACAACCCCCACCACCCCCACCCACCACCCCACACCACCCACCCACCACCCACCCCCACACCACCCACCACCACCCACCACAACCCCCACCCACCCACCACAACCCCCACCCACCCACTACCCCACCCACCACAACCACCACCCACCACCACCCCACCCACCACAACCCCCACCCACCCCACCCACCACCCCACACCACCCCACCCACCACCACCCCACCCACCACAACCCCCACCCACCACCCCACCACCCCACCACCCACCACCCACCACCCACCCCACCCACCCACCCACCACAACCCCCACCCACCCCACCCACCACAACCCCCACCCACCACCCCACCACCCACCACCCACCACCCACCACCCCACCCCACCCACCCACCCACCACAACCCCCACCCACCACCCACCCACCACCCACCACCCCACCCCACCCACCACAACCCCCACCACCCACCCACCACCCCACCACCCACCCCACCCACCACAACCCCCACCCACCACCCACCACCCCACCCACCACAACCCCCACCCACCACCACTCCGCCCACCACAACCCCCACCCACCCCACCCACCCCACCCACCACAACCCCCACCCACCACCCCACCACCCACCCCACCCCACCCACCACCCACCCCACCCACCCACCCACCACAACCCCCACCCACCACCCCACCCACCACAACCCCCACCCACCACCCACCCACCCACCACAACCCCCACCCACCACCCCACCACCCACCACCCCACCACCCACCACCCCACCACCCACCACCCCACCCAGCACCCCACCCACCACCCACCCACCACCCCACCACCCACCCAGCACTCCCCCAAAGGGGTGGAGTTTGGTGAAAGGGTCTTTCCGACTTGGTTCATGCCGCCGATGAGCGCAAGACGCCATCCAGCCGGCCCGGGTCACACGAGGACACGGAGAGCCCCTTGGGAGGCTGGCGAAGAGGAGTAGGAGCTTGAGATGTGTGGGACACGTGGTGGTGGTGGTGATGGTGGTGGTGATGATGATGGTGATGATGATGGTGTTGATGGTGATGATGGTGTTGATGGTGGTGGTAGTGGTGATGGTCGTGGTGGTGGTGGTGGTGATGTTGGTGGTGATGGTGGTGATGGTGGTGAAACGGTAAGAGGGGTTCCCTGAAGGCCACGTGTAGACCGCACAGCAACAACAGCAGCAACAACAACAACAACAGCAACAACAACAGAAGCAACAGCAACAGAAGCAACAACTGCTGCTGCTGCATCTGGCGGAAGGAAGGAAGCGATGTCCCACTGGCATCCGTGGCGTTGGCCATGAGGACCCCCGCCCCCCCCATTAGGCCGCGGAGATTAGTCTGTGTCTCTCTCTCTCTGTGTGTGTCTCTCTCTGTCTGTGTGTCTGTCTGTCTCTCTCTGTCTGTCTCTCTCTCTGTCTGTCTGTCTTTGTGTTTCTCTCTCTGTCTGTGTGTCTGTCTCTGTGTCTCTCTCTGTCTCTCTCTGTCTCTGTGTGTCTGTCTGTCTCTCTCTGTGTCTCTGTCTCTCTCTCTGTGTCTCTGTGTGTCTGTCTCTCTGTGTGTCTGTCTCTGTCTCTCTGTGTGTCTGTCTCTGTCTCTCTCTGTCTGTCTGTCTGTCTCAAGTGCATCTTCTGGGGCAATGTCTCCCCGTGTCTCTCCGTTGAACTTCTTTAGCACCGTACGTGGCCAACCGTGCGGAATCTGAAGTGCGGTGAATGCATCCTCCCCCGTGTCTCCGTGTGTCTCTCGCCGTGACCACGTGTCTCTCACCTTGACCACGTGTCTCTCGCCTTGACCACGTGTCTCTCGCCTTGACCACGTGTCTCTCGCCTTGACCACGTGTCTCTCGCCGTGACCACGTGTCTCTCGCCTTGACCACGTGTCTCTCGCCTTGACCACGTGTCTCTCGCCTTGATCACGTGTCTTTCGCCGTGACCACGTGTGTCTCGCCGTGACCACGTGTGTCTCTCGCCGTGACCACGTGTGTCTCTCGCCGTGACCACGTGTCTCTCGCCTTGACCACGTGTCTCTCGCCTTGACCACGTGTCTCTCGCCTTGACCACGTGTCTCTCACGGTGTCCGCGTGTGTCCCCGTGTCTCTGTCTCACCGTGTCCCCGTGTCTCACCCCGTGTCTCTCCTCCCCGTTCCTCCTCCTGCACCACCATCACTCCCACCACCATCACCACCATCATCACCACCATCATCACCAACATCACCACCAACATCATCACCACCATCATCACCATCATCACCATCATCACCATCATCACCATCACCACCACCACCCCCACCACCATCACCACCACCACCACCACCAACACCACCACCCCCACCACCACCACCATCACACCCCCCCCCAACACCACCACCACCACCACCCCCCCCACCAACACCAGCAGCAGCAGCGATGGCAAACAAGGGTCCCTCCTACGGGCTGAGCCGCGAGGTGCAGAGCAAGATCGACCAGAAGTACGACCCCGAGCTGGAGGAGCGACTGGTGGCGTGGATCGCGGCTCAGTGCGGCGGCGATGGCGGCAATAGCTGCCCTGGCACGGGCAAGTCGAGTTTCCAGCAGTGGCTCAAAGACGGCACGGTGAGGGGGGGTGAGGGGTGGGGTGAGGGTGAGTGAGTGAGGGTGGGTGGGTGAGTG
>NC_136339.1:5215524-5236650 GCF_964198595.1 Lampetra fluviatilis
TCCCTCCTCATCAACTCGCTCTCCCCTCCCCTCCCCCCCCAGGTGCTGTCCCTCCTCATCAACTCTCTCCCCCCCTCCCTCTCCCCCCCCCCCTTCCCCCCCAGGTGCTGTCCCTCCTCATCAACTCGCTGTACCCCGCGGGGTCGGGCCCCATCAAGAAGGTGCAGCCTTCCACGATGGCCTTCAAGCAGATGGAGCAGATCTCCCAGTTCCTGAAGGCCGCCGAGGCCTACGGAGTCAGCACCACCGACATGTTCCAGACGGTCGACCTGTGGGAGGGTGAGTTCCCGAACCGACGGTGACGACGCTGCGTCATTCTCCCACCCCTCTCTCTCACCGTGTGTGTGTTTTGGGGCCTTTAAAAGGCTTCGGGGAGGTCAGGATCGAGCCCATGACCTCCTGCAGACCTGTAGACTCGCATAGAGACCCATAGACTCGCATAGAGACTCATAGACTCGCACAGGGACCCATACACACACAAAGACCCATAGACACACACACAGACCCATAGACTCTCACGGAGACCCATAGACTCTCACGGAGACCCATAGACTCTCACGGAGACCCATAGACTCACATAGAGACCCATAGACACACACACAGACCCATAGACTCTCACGGAGACCCATAGACTCACATAGAGACCCATAGACTCACATAGAGACCCATAGACTCACATAGAGACCCATAGACTCACATAGAGACCCATAGACTCACATAGAGACCCATAGACTCACATAGAGACCCATAGACTCACATAGAGACCCATAGACTCACATAGAGACCCATAGACTCGCATAGAGACCCATAGACTCACATAGAGACCCATAGACTCGCATAGAGACCCATAGACTCGCACACAGACCCATATACCCACACATACACACACACAGACCCATACACACACACACGGAGACCCATAGACACACCCATATATACACACACAGACACACCCATAGACTCTCACAGATGAGGAAGTTTTTTTTTGGGCCTTTTCGAGTTTCCCAAGTTCCGCCTCTGAGCGGGGACTGCCCGCAACACTTCCCGGGGTTGACCAACTACAAAGACAAAGGCCCCACAAGCCCCCCAGGTAGCCTGTACGCACGCGTTTGGGGCAAGTGCCCTTAGCGAGCAGCAGCAGCACCCTACGAAGGCCGGCACGGGGGGGGGGGGGGGGTCACCTGCCCCGGCCGCCTTTGTCTTCCCGACCTGCCGATGTTTTAGGCCAAGTCTACCTAGTGGAGAGAGAGGGGGTCCGCCACCGGTTCGGATAATCGCCATCACCATCGTCGGTGGTGGCCGTGAGCCGTACTCGCACACAAGCTGCGCGAGTTTTTGTTTGTGATAATTGTTTTTTTACCCTTCTATCTGGCAACAAAACTGACACTTTTGTTTACAAGGAGTCATGTTTGCATAGACCACAATACCTGCAGTCATAATGCAAAGAAAAACACGCAACTCTGATAATGTATGCACTGTCCTTGAAGTTGATTGGTCCACACCCGAGACAGCTTTCCTTAGAGCCCAGTCTCACATGGTGTTGGACCAGATGACGCCAAAAGGCGCACAACTCAAAGACAGCGCACTATCAGAGTATGAGAGCTCGGGGTGAAGCATTTACACCATTGGAACCTCATTTGCCAGTAGCAAAATATAATTGGTTTTTTACCCTTTTATCTGGCAACAAAACTGACACTTTTTTTTACAAGGAGTCATGTTTGCATAGACCACAATACCTGCAGTCATAATGCAAACAAAAACACAACTCTGATAATGTATGCACTGTCCTTGAAGTTGATTGGTCCACACCCTAGACAGCTTTCCCCCTCTCGCCCCGCCCCCATCAACCTCTCCTCGCCCCTCCCCCTCGTCGCCCCCCCCCTGCTCACCCCCTGACCTCTCACCTCTGACCTCTCTCACCCCTGACCCGGTCCAAGCAAGGACCTGGCGTCTGTGCAGAGGACCCTGATGGCGCTGGGCTGCATCGCCGTTCTCACCTCTGACCTCTTTCCCCCTGACCTCTCACCTCTGACCGCTCTCCCCCTGACCTCTCACCTCTGACCCCGTCCAGGCAAGGACCTGGCGTCTGTGCAGAGGACCCTGATGGCGCTGGGCTGCATCGCCGTTCTCACCTCTGACCTCTTTCCCCCTGACCTCTCACCTCTGACCGCTCTCCCCCTGACCTCTCACCTCTGACCCCGTCCAGGCAAGGACCTGGCGTCTGTGCAGAGGACCCTGATGGCGCTGGGCAGCATCGCGGTGACCAAGGACGACGGCCTCTACCAGGGGGACCCCGCCTGGTTCCACAAGTGAGCACAGCAGTCTGTGTGTGTGTCTGTGTGTGTGTGTGTCTTTGTGTGTCTCTGTCTGTGTGTGTCTGTGTGTGTCTGTGTGTGTCTGTGTGTGTGTCGCTCTGTGTGTGTGTCTGTGTGTGTCTCTCTGTGTGTCTGTGTGTGTGTCTCTGTGTGTGTGTCTCTGTCTGTCTCTGTGTCTGTGTGTGTCTCTGTCTGTCTGTGTGTGTCTGTGTGTCTGTGTCCGTGCGTGTGGGGAGCGGTAGTGTGGTGGTTAGCCCTACGTTGCGCTATGAACCCGGCGACACGGATTCGATTCTCGCTCACGGCCAACACCAGTGACGATTATCTGAACCGGTCCCGGGCCTCCCCTAGGTCGACTCAGCCTCAAATTAGTACCTGGTGCGGTGTGTAAACATCGCCACTGGGGAGACAAAGGCGGTCGGGCGTGGTGCTGGCCACCCACCCCCTCGTGTGCCGTGCCAGCCTTCATAGGTGCTACTCGCTAACAGCACTTGCCCCTACAGTCTGTTCAGGCTATATGGGGGATCTTTTATCTTTGTGTGTCTGCGTGTGACTCAAAGTCTGCGTGTGACTCACAGTCTGCGTGTGCAAACAGCACTTTCCCAATAGAAATGCGCGATTTCTCGCGTCTGTGTGCGTCCTAAGTGCGTTTGTGAGTGTGTGCGTGTGTGGACTGTCTGTCTGTGTGTCTGCTATATATGAGTGTGTGTGTGTGCGTGTGCTAACAGTACTTGCCCCAACAGTCTGTTCAGGCTACACGGGGGATCTTTGTGTGTGTGTGTGTGTCTCTGTATGTGTGTGTTTGACTGTCTGTGTCTGTGTGTGTGTGTGTTTGACTGTCTGTATGTGTGTGTTTCTGTGTGTGTGTTTGACTGTCAATGTGTGTGTGTGTGTCTCTGTGTGTGTGTGTGTGTGTTTGACTGTGTGTGTGTGTGTCTCTCTCTCTGTGTGTGTGTGTGTCTGTGTGTGTGTGTGTGTGTCTCTCTCTCTGTGTGTGACTGTGTGACTGTCTGTCTGTGTGTGTGTCTCTGTGTGTGTGTGTCTCTCTCTGTGTGTGTGTGTTTGACTGTGTGTGTTTGACTGTGTGTGTTTGACTGTGTGTGTTTGACTGTGTGTGTTTGACTGTGTGTGTTTGACTGTGTGTCTCTGTGTGACTGTGTGTCTCTGTGTGACTGTGTGTCTGTGTGTGTGTGTGTCTGTGTGTTTGTGTGTGTGTGTGTGTCTGTGTGTGTGTGTGTCTCTCTCTCTGTGTGTGACTGTGTGACTGTCTGTCTGTGTGTGTGTCTCTGTGTGTGTGTGTCTCTCTCTGTGTGTGTGTGTGTGTTTGACTGTGTGTGTTTGACTGTGTGTGTTTGACTGTGTGTCTCTGTGTGACTGTGTGTCTGTGTGTGTGTGTGTCTGTGTGTGTGACTGTGTGTGTGTGTGTTTGACTGTGTCTCTCTCTCTCTGTGTGTGTGTGTGTCTGTGTGTGTGTGTGTGTTTGACTGTGTGACTGTCTGTCTGTGTGTGTGTCTCTCTCTCTGTGTGTGTGACTGTGTGTGTGTGTGTGTCACTGTGTGTGTGTTTGTTTGACTGTGTGTGTGTGTGTCTGTGTGTGTGTCTCTGTGTGTGTGACTGTGTGTGTGTCTCTCTCTCTGTGTAGGTGTGTCTCTGTGTGTGTGTGTTTGACTGTGTGTGTGTGTGTCTGTGTGTGTGACTGTGTGACTGTGTGTGTGTGTGACTGTGTGTGTGTGTGTCTCTGTGTGTGTCTGTCTTTGACGGGGGATCTGTAATCTCTGCCGTGCGTCTGTTGCAGGAAGTCTCAGGAGAACCGCCGCGAGTTCTCCGAGGACCAGCTGAAGCAAGGCCAGAACGTGATCGGCCTGCAGTACGGCACTAACAAGGGCGCCTCGCAAGCCGGCATGACGGGATATGGCCGCCCACGCCAGATCCACAACTGAGGCCTTCCCCACCGGCGACTTTGACGGCGCAAGGCCGCGGCGCGAGCGGGTGGGGGCCGGGTGACCTGGGGGGGGGGGGCGGGGGGGGTCAAAGGGCGGCTACTAGGGGAACCTGTCCATCGGTTGTGGCATTCGACCGGGCGGGCTAAGGCCACCGGTCAACTACGTGAACGGGCCGCCGGGTGAATGATTCGACCGGTGGACTGGTTGACTGGTGGACTAGTGGACTGATTGACCACTAGTCCACCGGTCAACCAGTCCACCGGACTGGTGGACTGGTTGACTGGTTGACTGGTGAACTGGTTGACCGGTGGACTAGTGGACTAGTGGACTGGTGGACTGGTGGACTGGTGGACTAGGCGACCGATCGATGGACCAGCGGCCGCACGCTCGCCCCACTATTCCACGACATTCCTCGCTGTACGTCGACCGCTCTTGTCGACGCAGCCGACCAAACGCTCCACCAGACGCTCCACCAAACGGCCGGGGACAAAAATAAAAGGGAAAAAAACTAAAAGTAAACCTCGCTCCCATGAACCGTTGGGTGGCTTTCACCAACCGCTCGCCCGCTCGCTCGCCCATCCCCTCGCCCGCTCGCCCGCACTGCCACTCGACCACTCCACCGCTCGGACACTCGCCACCCGCCGGGGCCGCCTGGTGGACCAACGCCCCCCCCTCCCCCCGCTACTCGCCAACATTCCCCACCGCCATGTCCAGTGACCGTGTGGGCAACGATAGTTCTCATACGCGTGTACACACGTGTATACGCACACACGCGTACACACGTGTGTGTGTGCACGCGTGTGTGCGCGTGTGCACGCGTGTGTGCCTGTGCGTGTACACGCACAGATCCACACGCGTGTGCACATAGGTGTGTGTGTACACACGGACAGACACACACGCACACACAAACGTGTGTACACACGCACACACACACACACGCGTGTGCACACACGCACACGCGTACTTGCGCTCGCTAACGTGTTTACACGCGGGGATAAAGACAGTCTTACGTGAACACGCACAGGTGTGTACACACACACACACCAAGACAGAGATCCCCCGTGTAGCCTTCACAGGCTGTTGGGGCAAGAGCAGCACCTATGAAGGCTGCCGGCACTGTGGCACACGAGGGGGGGGGGGGTGGGTGGTCAGCACCACGCCCGGCCGCCTTTGTCTCCCCAGTGAACGATGTTTACTACACACCGCTACACCGGGGACTCATTTTAGGCCGAGTCGACCTAAGGGAGGCCCAGAACCGGTTCAGATGTTCGTCACTGCTGTGGGCCGCTGGGTTCTTAGCGCAGCGGCGTGTCCTAACCGCTGTGCCACCGCTCTCCCCACACAAGACACAGACAGAGACACACACACAGACACACGCACACAGAGACACACACAGACAGAGATACACACACGCACAGAGACACGCACAGAGACACACGCACAGAGACACACGCACAGAGACACGCACAGAGACACACGCACAGAGACACACGCACAGAGACACACGCACAGAGACACACGCACAGAGACACACGCACAGAGACACACGCACAGAGACACACGCACAGAGACACACGCACAGAGACACACGCACAGAGACACACGCACAGAGACACACGCACAGAGACACACGCACAGAGACACACGCACAGAGACACACACACACAGACACACACACACAGACACACACACACAGACACACACAGAGAGACACACACACACAGAGAGACACACACACAGAGAGACACACACACACAGAGAGACACACACACAGAGAGACACACACACAGAGAGACACACACACAGAGAGACACACACACAGAGAGACACACACACAGAGAGACACACACACAGAGAGACACACACACAGAGAGACACACACACAGAGAGACACACACACACAGAGACACACACACACAGAGACACACACACACAGAGACACACACACACAGAGACACACACACACAGAGACACACACACACAGAGAGACACACACACAGAGAGACACACACACACATTGTTACACACGCAGACACACACACTGACACACACACTGACACACACACTGACACCCACTTCCCTTCTAAGCTCGCTGCCTTCCACAACGGAATTCGCGATTTCGCCCCAATCTCCACTCGACTCAATTATCGAGCCAGCCGATTAAGATCATCTACCCCCCCCCTCATCCCACGTGACCACCTCCCACCCACCCACTAATGACCCCCAGCAGTAATTAACCCAGCCACGCCAATTAACCCCGCCGACAAACTCGACCCTTGACCCCTTGACCCCTTGACCGCCATGCGTGACGCTGGCCCGGCATGCTGTCCGTCACGTGACGGCCTGCGTAGGTGCTGCCCGCTAGCAGCACTTGCCCCTGCAGTCTGCCACAGGCTGTACGGGGAAGGGAACTTTGTCTGTGTTAGTGTGTGTGTTAGTGTGTGTGTCTGTGTCCGTGTATGTGTAGGTGCCCGCTAGCAGCACTTGCCCCTACAGTCTGTTGAGGCTATACGGGGGATCTTTGTCTTTGTAGCGTGGTGGTTGTTGTTGTCTGTGAACACTCCGCCCCAAAACCGATTGCACGCGCGCCCTTAAACATTCGACGAGACTGGGACATTCCACAGAATTGTGAGAGGCCTCCTACACACACACACAACGACGAGCTCTGTCGAGGCAGGCGCATCGATTAGAGCCACGAGAACGAATTGATCAATAATCGCATCGATCTCCCATCCCATATCCCTCCCCACGTAGCGCTAAAAAGTCTTAAAACGTTGTCGATGATCGTCAAAAAGAATGTGTTTCATCGATCGTATTGGAGAAAACAAAACGGCTCGTTGGTCTGATTGTTCTTATGCTGATAAATACGTAATGAATAGTTTTAATATAATTGGTCTTACCAGCGGAATGGAGTGCAAATAAATAATGGAAAAAACACCCCCCCCCCTTCCCGCATTCCGTCTGAATTATATCTGTGTGATTTCGATTTAAAGCTTCTTTCATGACTGCAGGGATTCATCTTCTTGGTTCTTTCGGTAAAGTCACGTAGAAGGGAGATAATAAAATAATAAAAATAAAACATAATTAAATAATTATTTTTCGATTTAAAGCTTTCGTGGCTGCAGGGATTCATCTTCTTGGTTCTTTCGGTAAAGTCACGTAGAAGGGAGATAATAAAATAATAAAAATAAAACATAATTAAATAATTATTTTTCGATTTAAAGCTTTCGTGACTGCAGGGATTCATCTTGGTTCTTTCGGTAAAGTCACGTAGAAGGGAAGTAATAAAATAAAAAAAACACAATAAAATAATAAAAATAAAGCATAATAAAAATTTAATATGTTTTATTTGTATTATTTAATTTAATATTTTTATATTTTAATATGTTTTATTTTTATTATTTTATTACTTACCTTTTACGTGACTTTACCGAAAGAACCAAGAAGATCTATCTGTGTGTTTAATACTAGCGACGGCGAATGCAAAGGGGAATTGAGTTTGGAGCTGTCTAGGGCTCAGCTCCTGAAAAGAATTGCCCCCCACCCCTACCCCTCGCTGTCTGTGTGGGGGGTAGGTGGGGTGGTCCGTCTATCTTGTTGAAGGGAGGGGTTGTCGCTGGCTAGGAGATGTCAACTCACTCGCCTCGTCTACAGGAGGTCCGTGGGTTCGATCCAGACCCTGACACCTTTTTTTTACAAGGAGTCATGTTTGCATATAGACCACAATACCTGCAGTCATAATGCAAACAAAAAACACAACTCTGTATGCACTGTCCTTGAAGTTGATTGGTCCACACCCGAGACAGCTTTCTTTAGAGCCTAGTCTCACATGGGTTGGACCAGATGACGCCAAAAGGCGCACAACTCAAAGACAATGCACCATCAGAGTATGAGAGCTCGGGGTTAAGCATTTACACCCTTGGAACCTCATTTGCCAGTAAAAAATATGATAATTGTTTTTTTACCCTTCTATTTGGCAACAAAACTGACACCTTTTTTTACATGGAGTCATGTTTGCATTGACCACAATACCTGCAGTCATAATGCAAACAAAAAACATAACTCTCAAAATGTATGTACTGTCCTTGAAATTGATTGGTCCACACCCGAGACAGCTTTTCTTAGAGCCTAGTCTCACATGGCGTTGGACCAGATGACGCCAAAAGGCGCACAACTCAAAGACAACGCACCATCAGAGTACGAGAGCTCGGGGTTAAGCATTTACACCATTTACATATTTACGTGGCGATCTAACCCAACGAAAGCCTCCACAGTGGACAGTTTCAATTCATCAGTGACCCCCTCGTTGGGGTTACGATGACCGCCGATGCCTCGCCCTGCCACCCCCCCCACCCTTCCTCGCCTTGTGAATGTAGCAGCGTGCTCGACTTGGCGATCGTCTCCGTCTGTGTTCAACCCGACGGAATGCGGAAATAAATAAAGGAAAAAAAGCCCTTCAAATGGACATCTCTCTCTGCCTGCCTCTGGATCTGCTCCTGCGTTGATTTACCCCCACCCCCTATCCCCCCCCCTTACCCCTCCCCCCCGCACACAAAGACAAAGATGCCCCCCCCCCCCTCCTCGCCTCGTATAGCCTTCACAGGCTGTTGGGGCAAGTGCTGTTTAGCGAACAAGAAGATCGAGGCGAGGAGACGTTGACTACCTCGCCTGGTGTACAGGAGGTCGTGGGTTCGATCCCGACCCTGACGCCTGCTGCTGCTGTATATTTCGAGTTTGTGTCTCTCTCTCATCATCATCATCACGGTGGCTAGGAGAAGTTAACTACCTCGCCTGGTCTGCAGGAGGTCGTGGGTTCGATCCCGACCCTGACGCCTGCTGCTGCTGTATATTTGGAGTTTGCGTGTCTCTCTCATCATCACACACACACACAGACACTCACACACACAGACACTCACACACCGCAGACACGCACACGCAGACACTCACACACACACTCACACACACACACCGCAGACTCACACACACACACAGACACTCACACACACACACACACCGCAGACTCACACACACACAGACACTCACACACCGCAGACTCACACACACGCAGACACTCACACACAGACACTCACACACCGCAGACACACACACACACCGCAGACAGACAGCACACACACCGCAGACTCACACACACACAGACACTCACACCGCAGACACAGCAGACACACACACACACACCGCAGACAGACAGCACACACACCGCAGACTCACACACACACACAGACACTCACACCGCACACACACACACAGACACTCACACACACACAGACACTCACACACAGACACTCACACACCGCAGACTCACACACACACACAGACACTCACACCGCACACACACACACACAGACACTCACACACAGACACTCACACACACACAGACACTCACACACAGACTCACACACCGCAGACACACACACAGACACTCACACACACTCACACACACACAGACACTCACACCGCACACACACACACAGACACTCACACACAGACACTCACACACCGCAGACACACACACAGACACTCACACACAGACACTCACACACCGCGCACACACACACAGACACTCACACACAGACACACACACACCGCAGACACACACACACACAGACACACACACACACAGACACTCACACACAAACACACACACACCGCAGACACACACACAGACACTCACACCACAGACTCACTCACACACAGACACACACAGACACTCACACGCACACACACAGACTCACACACTTTCACATTCTGCAGACAGACACACTCACACCGCAGACTCGCACACTCTCACACTCTGCAGACAGACTCACACACACAGAGACACACAGCACTCACACACCGCAGACTCGCACACACAGATACACACAGCACTCACACACCGCAGACTCGCACACTCTCACTCTCTGCAGACGCTCTCCGGATGACGCAGAGCACACGCCGACACTTGGAATCCTGCAACTTTGCTGCACGTTTGCAGCACCAAATAAGGCGATACTAGTCAGCGGCATCATCAGCAGCAGCATCATGAAGGGAGCCAGGAAGGGCGTGGGGTGAGTGTGTGCGTGTCTGTGTGTGTGTCTGTCTGTGTGTGTCTGTGTCTGTGTGTGTGTCTGTGTGTGTGTCTGTCTGTGTCTGTCTGTCTGTGTGTGTCTGTCTGTGTGTGTCTGTCTGTGGGGAGCGGTAGTGTAGTGGTTAGCGCTACGCTGCGCTACGAACCTAACGACCCGGGTTCGATTCCCGCTCACGGCCAACACCAGTGACGATTATCTGAACCGGTCCTCGGCCCTCCCCTAGGTCGACTCAGCCTCAAATGAGTACCTGGTGCGGTGTGTAAACTTCGCCACTAGGGAGACAAAGGCGGTCGGGCGTGGTGCTGGCCACCCACCCCCTCGTGTACCGTTCCGGCCTTCATAGGTGCTCGCTAACAGCACTTGCCCCTACAGTCTGTTAAGGCTATATGGGGGATCTTTTGTCTGTCTGTGTGTGTGTCTGTCTGTAGCATCTTCGTCGGTTGGAAACATTTAGGCTGGCCTGCCTACGATCCATGCTGGGTTTAACCTGCAGGCTGGATTGTGTGAGGAGCTCACAAATCCTTGAAAGATCTGGGCAAAGTCCCATCGGTGAGCTCCTCCGGCAGGCAAGGCTGCGTTGGCTGGGTCATGTAGCCCGCATGCCCAGCCACCGCATGCCTAAACAGCTTTTGTTCGGCCGGATCGAGGGGGTTAAACGGGCGCGGCACGGGCTAGAGAAGAGATGGAGTGATGTGGTACAGGAGGACGTGGAGCTGAGTGGACTTGCCGATGACTGGTACCAGCGGTGTCAAGATCGGCTTCAGTGGAGGAGGCTCGTGAAGGACGCTACTGGGCAGTTGGAGGCAGTCGCCCTCCAACAACAACGGAGGGCGGAGGAGCGACGCTCACAACAACGAGCGGAGCGCCGGGTGGCTAAAGCACAGCAAGTTGGCACAGTAGGGGGCACAGGTGGTGCATCAGCCAGTCATCTCGGTCATCTCGGTCAGTCGACCCGTGGCACCTGCTGGGTCTGCCCCGTGACCTCCTGCCAGCGGGCGTTCGACACTTCACGTGGCCTCCTCTTAGCTCGTCTTGTGAGGGACGAGGGGACATTTCCTGAACAATCTCTCCTCGCTCGGAGTGATCACACAGCCATCAGATCACCGAGGGCGACTGTGGCCTGGCACGAGGCAGAGACAATTAGCGAACCACACCCCACCCACACACTCACCCCCACCACCAACACAACCACCACTCACCACCCCCACCACTCACTACCCCCACCACTCACCACTCACCACCACTCACTACCCCCACCACTCACCACTCACCCCCACCACTCACCACTCACCACTCACCACCACTCACTACCCCCACCACTCACCACTCACCACCCCCACCACTCACCACCACTCACTACCCCCACCACTCACCACCACCACTCACTACCCCCACCACTCACCACCACCACTCAATACCCCCACCACTCACTACCCCCACCACTCACCACTCACCACCACCACTCACTACCCCCACCACCACTCAATACCCCCACCACTCACTACCCCCACCACTCACCACCCCCACCACTCACCACCACCACTCACCACTCACCACCACCACTCACTACCCCCACCACCACTCACCACCACCACTCACCACTCACCACCCCCACCACTCACCACCACCACTCACCACTCACCACCACCACTCACTACCCCCACCACCACTCACTACCCCCACCACTCACTACCCCCACCACTCACCACTCACCACCACCACTTACCACCACCTCCACTCACCACCCCCACTCACCACCACCCCCCCCCCACACTTTCACCCCCACCACCACCCCCACCACCACTCACTACCCCCACCACTCACCACCAACTCCACCCACCACCACCACTCACCACCCTCACCCCCTCTACCACCACCACCCCCACCACCCCCCACCACCACTCACCACCACTCACCACCCCCCCTCTCCCACCACCACCACCACCACCACCCCCCCTCTCCCCCCACCACCAGCCCCACTCACCACCCCCCCCTTCTCTCCCACCACCACCACCCCCCACCACCACTCATCACCACCACTCACCACCAGCTCCACTCACCACCACCACTCACCACCTCCTCCACTCACCACCCCCACTCACCCCGCCCCCCCCTCTACCACCACCACCCCCCCCTCTTCCACCACCACCACTACCCCCACCACTCACCACCACCACTCACCACCACCCCCCCCTCTTCCACCACCACAGATGTCCACTTATCTCCAATGTCCCGAAGGGAGCGAGTGCATCGTCCGATCTTTGACCCCCCCCAGGAAGAGGTTCGCAGATTTTGCTGATAACTTTCCTGTTTTTTTGTGAGGTCTTTGGGGGGTGGGTGGGGTGGTAATCCCCATCTTTAACACGCCGTACGCTTTCGCGACCAATATCACCCATAACAGGGCGTCTTTGGGGGTTAGGGCGCGTCTAAACATATAAATGTTGTGTGTGCCGTTAAGCCCGCCGCCACCCGACACGGCCAATTCGTGAGAGAGTTTGTCGCGTGACGACGTCTCCAACGCTTCGTCTGTCCGCCTGGTGATGCTGGCTGTTGTTGTTGTTGTTGTGGTTGTTGTGGTTGTTGTTGTTGTGGTTGTTCTGGTTGTTGTGGTTGTTGTCGTAATTACTGGCAAAACGTCACAAATTGTAAACGTTGCAGTGGGTTAACCCTCCCAACACACAGCGGCTGAGTGCATCATCATGTTCGGGACATCCTCAACAACAACAACAACAACCGCCACTAAGTGGCGGTGACGTCACCACGACGTTTGTGCCAGGCCACGTGCACCTTGAGGCTACCACGTGAAGTGTCGAACGCCCGCTGGCAGGAGGTCACGGGGCAGACCCAGCAGGTGCCACGGGTCGACTGACCGAGATGACCGAGATGACTGGTTGATGCACCACCTGTGCCCCCTACTGTGCCAACTTGCTGTGCTTTAGCCACCCGGCGCTCCGCGAGGGAGTTAACATCTCCTAGCCACCGTGATGATGATGATGATGAGAGAAAGACACGCAAACTCCAAATATGCAGCAGCAGCAGGCGTCAGGGTCGGGATCGAACCCACGACCTCCTGCACACCAGGCGAGGTAGTTAACATCTCCTAGCCACCGTGATGATGATGATGAGAGAAAGACACGCAAACTCCAAATATACAGCAGCAGGCGTCAGGGTCGGGATCGAACCCACGACCTCCTGTAGACCAGGCGAGGTAGTTAACATCTCCCAGCCACCGTGGTAATGAGTGCTGTCACTGTGGATGTCTGCCTGTCGGCTGACCATATTAAACATTTTTCTTCGGACGATCTGGAAATCGCTGCCCGTTCTGAGACGGAGTTTGAGACGCTCCTTCCGAAAACCTTGAACGTGCTACAAAGAGGCGGCGGTGGTGGTGGTGGGGTGGGGTTTGCGGCCTTCCCATTAACCTCACAAAAAAACCACAACACAAGCCACTGCCTGGGTATTTTATTCCGTCAAACCCTCCATCCTCCCACCCACACCCCCTCGAAGCCCCTACGAGGAAGTTGTGGAGAGAGTGGAGGAGTTCCCATACTTGGGCAGTGTACTGACGACCGGCTAACGGTTTGGCAGCAGAGGTCTCACTCCGAATAAGTTGTTAAATATGTGTGTGTTTTATATTATATATATAAATCGGCTGCGTAACGCTGCGTGGAAAGTTGCCTGGCTTGTCGCTTCCATTAGGAACTCTGGGTCCTTGTTGGCCACGGTCATTCCCTCCCTGCACCCTGCACGCATGCGGATTTTGAAGCCCTTTAAAGGAACATCTGCGCCGGTATTGAAATATTCCGGCTGGCTCTGCCTATACGATTCATCCCGGGTTTAACCGGCGGCCTGGATTGCAGATCGATGAGATCACAACGATGCCCGAAAGATCTGGGAAGCAGTCCCCCCATCGTCTTCTTGGTTCTTTCGGTAAAGTCACGTAGAAGGGAAGTAATAAAATAATAAAAATAAAACAATAAAATAATTCTCACGACGTTTCGGCCACAACGCAAGCAGCCGTCCTTCACCTGATGACGGCTGCTTGCGTTGTGGCCGAAACGTCGTGAGAATTGTATTTTATTATGTTTTATTTTTATTATTTTATTACTTCCCTTCTACTTGACTTTACCGAAAGAACCAAGAAGATGAATCCCTGCAGTCACGAAAGCTTTAAATCGAAAGTCCCCCATCGGTAAGGGATGCGTTGGCTGGGTCACGTAGCCCGCATGCCCAGCCACCGCATGCCCCAAGCAGCTTCTGTTTAGCCGGATCGAGGTGTGGGGGCTAAACGGGCGCGGCACGGGCTCGAGAAGAGATGGAGCTGATGTGGTTACGGGAGGACGTGGAGCTGAGCGGACTTGCCGATGACTGGTACCAGCGGTGCCAATATCGGCCTCTGTGGAGGAGGCTCTTGAAGGACGCCACTGGGCAGTTGGAGGAAAACTTAATTTGGAGCTTTCGTGACTGCAGGAATTATTCTTTGGTTCTTTCGGTAAAGTCACGTATAAAGATAAAATAATACATTAATTTAAATACTAGCATACGACGTTTCGATTGCAACACTAGATAAGTATACTAGATTTGTGTTTCTACTTAATTTATACCTGATGGTGATTGCTTGTGTTGCAATCGAAACGTCGTATGCTAGTATTGAATTTAATTTATTATTTTATCTTTATACGTGACTTTACCGAAAGAACCAAAAAAGAACAGTTGGAGGCAGTCGCCCTCCAGCAGCAACAACAACAACAACAACGGGAGGGCGGAGGAGCGACGCTCACAACAACGAGCGGAGCGCCCGGCGGATAAAACGCAACGAGTTGGCACAGTGGGGGAGCGCACTGGGTGGTGCATCGACCGCTCATCTCAGTCGGTCGACCCGTGGCGCCTGCTGGGTCTGTCCGGCGAGAGTGTCGCACGCTTCACGATGATGACCTGGCGATCACCAGCGAAGATGCATTCAGTCGTCTTGTCGAACGGCTGCTGATGGCGATGCAGAGGACCACAATGTCAGGTCCAGGTGGTCAAAGCCTGGATAGAAACCGCGCTCGCAGGAGCGGATGCTCGCGAATGATCATCATCATCGTCGTCATCATCGTCATCGTTGTCATCATCATCGTCATCATCACCATCGTCATCATCATCATCGTCATCGTCATTATCATCGTCATCATCACCATCGTCATCATCATCATCGTCATTATCATCATCATCATCGTCGTCGTCATCATCATCGTCATCATCATCGTCATCATCGTCATCGTTGTCATCATCATCGTCATCATCACCATCATCATCATCATCATCGTCATTATCATCGTCATCATCACCATCGTCATCATCATCATCGTCATTATCATCGTCATCATCATCATCGTCATTATCATCATCATCGTCGTCGTCATCATCATCGTCATCATCATCGTCATCGTCATCATCATCATCGTCATCATCGTCGTCGTCATCATCATCGTCATCATCATCGTCATCGTCATCATCGTCATCATCATCGTCATCATCGTCGTCATCATCATCATCATCGTCATCATCATCGTCATCATCGTCACCATCATCGTCATCATCATCGTCATCGTCATCATCGTCATCATCATCGTCATCATCGTCGTCATCATCATCATCATCATCGTCGTCATCATCATCGTCATCATCATCATTGTCATCGTCATCATCATCGTCATCATCATCGTCATCGTTGTCATCATCATCGTCATCATCATCATCGTCATCATCATCGTCATTATCATCATCATCGTCGTCGTCATCGTCATCATCGTCATCATCATCATCGTCATCATCATCGTCATTATCATCATCATCGTCATCATCGTCATCATCGTCATCCTCGTCATCATCATCATCGTCATCATCATCGTCATCATCATCATCGTCATCATCATCGTCATTATCATCATCATCGTCATCATCGTCATTATCATCATCATCGTCAACATCATCATCATCATCGTCATCATCGTCATCATCATCATCGTCATCATCATCGTCATTATCATCGTCGTCATGGCCCCCGTGTTGTCTCCTTGTTTGTGATTTGGGTTGATTCCGTTCGCTCGACGTCGAACTCCGTAAGGGGTCTCAACCACCACCACCACCATCAACCACCACCACCACCATCAACCACCACCACCATCAACCACCACCACCACCATCAACCACCACCACCACCATCAACCACCACCACCACCATCAACCACCACCACCACCACCATCAACCACCACCACCACCATCAACCACCACCACCACCACCATCAACCACCACCACCACCACCACCACTTCCATCAACCACCATCACCTCCATCAACCACCACCACCATCAACCACCACCACCATCAACCACCACCACCACCACCATCAACCACCACCACCACCACCACTTCCATCAACCACCATCACCTCCATCAACCACCACCACCACCATCAACCACCACCACCACCACCATCAACCACCACCATCAACCACCACCACCACCATCAACCACCACCACCACCACCACCACCACTTCCATCAACCACCATCACCTCCATCAACCACCACCACCATCAACCACCACCACCACCACCATCAACCACCACCATCACCACCACTTCCATCAACCACCATCACCTCCATCAACCACCGTCACGAGTGGAGACAGTTTACATTTTCCTACAGAAGATTCATTGAGTGGAGTTGTGAATTCGTTATCTTAGCGGGTGGTGGGGGTGGGGGAGCAGGGAGCATGCCCCTCCCCTCCCTCCCTCCCTCCCTCCCCTCCCTCCCTCCCTCCCTCTCCCTCTCTCACCCTCCTCCCTCCCTCCCTCCCTCCCTCCCTCCCTTCCTCCCTCTCTCCCTCCCTCCCTCCCTCCCTCCCTCCCTCCCTTCCTCCCTCTCTCCCTCCCCTCCCTCCCTCCCTCCCCTCCCTCCCCTCCCTCCCTCCCTCCCTCCCCTCCCTCCCTCCCTCCCTCCCTCCCTCCCTCCCTTCCTCCCTCCCTCCCTCCCCTCCCTCCCTCCCTCCGGGTCCCGGTGTAAGTGTGTTGACGTGTGTAGGGGGGGAAGACGAATGGTGGTGACTGGGCACGTCCAGTTCGGTGTGAGACGGGGAAGGGTGAAGAGGCGGTGCGGTGGTTGGATGAGATATTTCACCAGACACTCACCAACACTCACCACCAACACTCACCAACGCTCACCAACACTCACCACAACCACTCACCACCAACACTCACCAACACTCACCACCAACACTCACCAACACTCACCAACACTCACCACACAACCACTCACCACCACCTCTACTCACCAACACTCACCACCAACACTCACCAACACTCACCACACTCACCACAACCACTCACCACCACCTCTACTCACCAACACTCACCACCAACACTCACCAACACTCACCAACACTCACCACCAACACTCACCACCATCACTCACCAACACTCACCAACACTCACCAACACTCACCACTCACCAACACTCACCAACACTCACCACCAACACTCACCACCAACACTCACCACCAACACTCACCACTACTCACCAACACTCACCACTCACCAACACTCACCAACACTCACCACCAACACTCACCAACACTCACCACTCACCAACACTCACCACCACCTCCACTCAACTAACACTCACCACCACTCACCACCACCACTCACCCCCACTCACCACCACTCACCACCACCTCCACTCACCAACACTCACCACCACTCAACCACCACCTCCACTCACCAACACTCACCACCACTCACCACCACCTACACTCACCACACCACCACTCACCACCACTCACCACCACCTCCACTCACCAACACTCACCACCACTCACCACCACCTACACTCACCACCACCACACACTCACCACCACTCACCACCACTCACCACCTCCATCCACCACCAACACTCACCCCTCCTCCTCCCCCACTCACCACCACCCCTCCTCCCTCCCTCCCCCACTCACCACCACCCCTCCCTCCCTCCCCACTCACCACCACCTCCCTCCTCCCTCCCTCCCCCACTCACCACCACCCCTCTCTCCCTCCCCACTCACCACCACCACCCACCCTCCCTCCCCACTCACCACCACCCCTCCTCCCTCCCCACTCACCACCACCCCTCCTCCCTCCCTCCCCACTCACCACCACCCCTCCTCCCTCCCCACTCACCACCACCCTCCTCCCTCCTCCCTCACCTCCCCTCCGCCCTCCCTCCCTCCCCCACTCACCACTCACCCTCTCTCCCTCCCCCACTCACCACCTCCCCCACTCACCACCACCCCTCCTCCCTCCCTCTCTCCCTCCCCCACTCACCACCACCCCTCTCTCCCTCCCCCACTCACCACCCCTCCTCCCCCACTCACCACCACCCCTCTTTCCCTCCCCAAATCACCACCACCCCTCCCTCCTCCCCCACTCACCACCACCCCTCCTCCCTCCCTCCCCACTCACCACCACCCCTCCTCTCTCCCTCCCCCACTCACCACCACCCCTCTCTCCCTCCTCACTCACCACCACCCCTCCCTCCCTCCCTCCCCACTCACCACCACCCCTCCTCCTCCCTCCTCCCCCACTCACCACCACCCCTCTCTCCTCCCCACTCACCACCACCCCTCCCTCCCTCCCCACTCACCACCACCCCTCCTCCCTCCCTCCCCCCACTCACCACCACCCCTCTCTCCCTCCCCACTCACCACCACCCCACCCTCCCTCCCCACTCACCACCACCCCTCCTCCCTCCCCACTCACCACCACCCCTCCTCCCTCCCTCCTCCCTCCCCCACTCACCACCACCCCTCTCTCCCTCCCCCACTCACCACCTCCCCCACTCACCACCACCCCTCCTCCCTCCCTCTCTCCCTCCCCCACTCACCACCACCCCTCTCTCCCTCCCCCACTCACCACCCCTCCTCCCCCACTCACCACCACCCCTCTTTCCCTCCCAATCACCCCACCCTCCTCCCTCCCCCACTCACCACCACCCCTCCTCCCTCCTCCCCACTCACCACCACCCCTCCTCTCTCCCTCCCCACTCACCACCACCCCTCTCTCCCTCCTCACTCACCACCACCCTCCTCCCTCCCCCACTCACCCCACCCCTCCTCCCTCCCTCCCCCACTCACCACCACCCCTCTCTCCCTCCCCCACTCACCACCACCCCTCCCTCCTCCCCACTCACCACCACCCCTCCTCCCTCCCTCCCCC
The DNA here is from genome assembly GCF_964198595.1 of Lampetra fluviatilis. Classification (NCBI taxonomy): domain Eukaryota; kingdom Metazoa; phylum Chordata; class Hyperoartia; order Petromyzontiformes; family Petromyzontidae; genus Lampetra; species Lampetra fluviatilis. Next base: position 5,235,105 of record NC_136339.1, read on the forward strand.
ACTCACCACCACCCCTCTCTCCCTCCCCCACTCACCACCACCCCTCTCTCCCTCCCCACTCACCACCACCCCTCCTCTCTCCCTCCCCACTCACCACCACCCCTCTCTCCCTCCCCACTCACCACCACCCCCTCTCTCCCTCCCCACTCACCACCACCCCTCCTCCCTCCCTCCCCCACTCACCACCACCCCTCTCTCCCTCCTCACTCACCACCACCCCCTCCACCTACCACTTCCCTCCCTCCCTCCCTCCCCCCCACTCACCACCACCCCTCTCTCCCTCCCCACTCACCACCACCCCTCCTCCCTCCCTCCCCCACTCACCACCACCCCTCTCTCCCTCCCCACTCACCACCACCCCTCCCCCACTCACCACCACCCCTCCTCCCTCCCTCCCCCACTCACCACCACCCCTCTCTCCCTCCCCCCACTACACCCCCCCACCCCTCCCCCCGCGTGTCTCCACATACCGATCCTCCATCATCGTCGTCGTCGGCGTCAAGTGTCGCGCGACAACGCGAGGTCGCACTTTTAGCGCGCGGGCACCACGGTAAATACACACCCCCCCACCACCACTACCCCCCACTACTACCCACCCACTACTACCCACCCCACTACTACCCACCCACTACTACCCACCCACCCTCCACTACCCACCCACCACCACCTCTCACCCACCACCCACCCACCACTACCCACCCACCACTACCCACCCACCAACACCCACCCACCACTACCCCACCCACTACTACCCACCCACCAACATCCATCCACCCTCCACTACCCACCCACCACCACCCTCTCACCCACCACCCACCCACCACTACCCACCCACCACTACCCACCCACCAACAACCCACCCACCACTACCCACCCACTACTACCCACCCACTACTACCCACCCACCCAACATCCATCCACCCTCCACTACCCACCCACCACCACCCTCTCACCCACCACCCCACCCACAACTACCCACTCACCATACCCACCCAACCACCACACCACCCACCACTACCCACCCACCAACACCCCCTCACCAACATCAATCCACCCACCACTACCCACCCACCAACACCCCCCCCACAAACACCCACCACTACCCCCCACCAATACCCCCCCACCACTACCCACCCACTACTACCCACCCACCAACATCCATCCACCCTCCACTACCCACCCACCACCACCCTCTCACCCACCACCCACCCACCACTACCCACCCACCACTACCCACCCACCAACACCCCCTCACCAACATCCATCCACCCACCACTACCCACCCACCAACACCCCCCCCACCAACACCCACCACTACCCACCCACTAACACCCTCCCACCCACCAACATCCATCCACCCACCACTACCCACCCACCACTACCCACCCTACCAACATCCCTACACCAACATCCACCCACCCACTCACTCACCCACCAACTCACTCACCCACCAACTCACTCACCCACCAACTCCACTCACCAATTCACCCACCCACTCACCCCACCACCAACTCACTCACCCACCACACCAACTCACTCACCCACC
>NC_136339.1:5236850-5280532 GCF_964198595.1 Lampetra fluviatilis
CCGGCGACGCCGTGGTTCGATGCCCGCTCACGGCCAACAACACCAGTGACGATTATCTGAACCGGTCCTGGGGCCTCCCCTAGGTCGACTCAGCCTCAAATGAGTTACCTGTTGTAGCGCTGTGCAGTAAACATCGCCACTGGGGAGACAAAGGCGGCCGGGCGTGGTTCTGCCACAGTCCCTGCTGCTGCTGCTAACAGCACTTGCCCCCCCAAAAGGCTGTCAAGGCTACACGGGGTGCATCTTTGGCTCTGTGAAGCCTCCCTCTCTCTCTCTGTGAGTGTTGTCTGTGTGTGTGTTGCGTTGCGTGTCGGGACAGTGGGTGCAAAGGTGACGACGCATCATCCACCTGCCACTCATCTCAAACCCACGGCCCGATCACTTGAGTCCAAGTTGTCTTATGCCGGTAGCAACCACCCGGTTTCCACCAGCCCACAGGGGATTATTGTGTCCGTTCGTCCGTCGTGCAGACAACAATGGGAGGGGTGGGGCTGGGTGGGGAGGGGAGGGGTGGGGAGGGGCAAGGTGGGGAAGGGCTGGGTGGGGAGGGTGGGGAGGGGAGGGGTGGGGAGGGGCAAGGTGGGGAAGGGCTGGGTGGGGAGGGTGGGGGGGGGCTGGGTGGGGAGGGTGGGGAGGGGAGGGTGGGGAGGGGCTGGGTGGCGAGGGGCTGGGTGGGGGAGGGGAGGGTGGGGAGGGGCTGGGTGGGGAGGGTGGGGAGGGGAGGGTGGGGAGGGGCTGGGTGGGGAGAGGAGGGTGGGGAGGGGCTGGGTGGGGAGGGGAGGGTGGGGAGGGGCTGGGTGGGGAGGGGCTGGGTGGGGAGAGTGGGGAGGGGAGGGTGGGGAGGGGCTGGGTGGGGAGGGTGGGGAGGGGCTGGGTGGGGAGGGTGGGGAGGGGCTCTGCCCCCCCCCAAAAAAAATAAAACATGTTTCAAATCGCTTTAAACTATTGTCATTGTAGTGCGTATTTAATGTGGCGCTGCACTCTGATGTCGTAGGAGAAAACATTTATTAAAAAGTTTGGATGTTTTTCATGACCACCATCACCACCATCACCTCCACCACCACTATCAGCACCACCATCACCACCATCACTCCCACCACCACCCACCATCAACACCATCACCACCACCCCCATACCCACCACCATCACCTCCACCATCACCACCACCATCACCACCACCACCCCACCACCACCCCAATGTTCAAACATGGGCACAACATCAGCGCGCACGTCCGACTTCTCTCACTGCCCCCCCCCACTTCTCTCCTCCTCCACTCCCTCCCCACTCTCCTAATCTCTCCCCCCCTCTCCCTCCCCACTCTCCAATCTCTCTCCCCTCTCCCCCCTCCACACCCTCCCCACTCTCCTAATCTCTCTCCCCTCTCCCCCCTCCACACTCTCCTAATCTCTCTCCCCTCTCCCTCCCCACTCTCCTAAACTCTCTCCCCTCTCCTCCTCCACTCCCTCCCCACTCTCCTAAACTCTCTCCCCCTCCACTCCCTCCACACCCTCCCCACTCTCCTAATCTCTCTCCCCTCTCCGCCCCTCTCCCTCCCCACTCTCCTAAACTCTCTCCCCTCTCCCCCCCTCTCCCTCCCCACTCTCCTAATCTCTCTCCCCTCTCCCTCCCCACTCTCCTAATCTCTCTCCCCTCTCCTCCTCTCTCTCAACAAGTCTCCGACCCTTCCCTTTTCTGGAATTGTAAAAAACAGTGAAGGCATTTCCCTGGCAGAGCAGCAGAGAAATATCCCCAAGTTTAGACAGAAGCCGGTGGCACGGGTGTGTGAGTGCGAGAGTGTGTGTGTGAGAGTGTGTAAGTGTGTGTGTAAGAGAGTGTGTAAGAGAGTGTGTGTGAGTGTGTGAGAGTAAGGGTGGCGTTTGTACACAGACTGCCCTACATGACATCATAACAACAGTCTGGACCACTGGACGGGTTCCGCAGGATTGGAAGGATGCACTGGTGGTCCCCCTCTTTAAGAAGGGGGACCGCACAGACTGTAACAACTACAGGGGCATCTCACTCCTCAGTGTGCCGGGAAAGGTCCTGGAAAGGATTATTCAACATCGCCTTGCTAGGCACGCTGAGGAGAGGCTTGCGGAGCCCCAATGCGGTTTCAGGAAAGGGCGGTCCTGCACAGATGCCATATTTTCTATCCGTCTGCTACAGCAGAGGTATAGGGAATTCCATCAAGACCTACATCTCTGCTTTATTGACCTGGTCAAGGCCTATGATACCATCAGTAGGCCTGGGCTCTGGGTTGTTCTTCGTGCTTTCGGAGTCCCTGACCCTCTGCTCACGATCATTAAGGACCTTCATGATGGTGAGCGGGCCCGGGTAAAACTACGTGGCCGGGAGTCAGCCTTTCCCTGTACACCTTGGGGTGCGACAGGGATGTCCTCTGGCTCCCACATTATTTACCGTCTATTTTGACCGCGTAGTTCGTGAAGCCTTCAATAGCTGTACCGAGGGAATTTCCATTTGGTACAGATATAATGGGAGGCTGATCGACGCCCGGGTGCGATCAAGGGATGGCTCCCTATTGGTCAACCACGTTATGTTTGTCGATGATTTGGTAATAGCTGCTCATTCAGAAGAGGAGTTGGAGACGCTGCTGCTGAGATTGGAGCGTGCCACTAAGAGGTGGGGCCTTACCATCAGCCCCACCAAAACTAAGCACCTGCCTGGGTATTTTGTACCATCGGACACTCCACCCCCACAACTCCCAATTGGTGATGGGGCGGTAGTGGAGAGAGTGGAGAGTTTCCCATACCTGGGCAGTGTGCTTATGACCGGCTCCAGTTTAACAGCAGAGGTCTCACTCCGAATCAGTCGAGCGGCAATATATTTTCATCGGTTGCGTAATGCTGTGTGGAAGCTACCTGGTCTGTCGCTCCGCACGAAGCTTCAGGTTTTCTCGGCCACAGTCATTCCCTCCCTTATCTACGCTTGCGAAACGTGGACCCCCATAATGGAGCATCTTCGCCGGTTGGAAACATTTAGGCTGGCCTGCCTACGATCCATCCTGGGTTTAACCAGGCTGGATTGTGTGAGGAGCTCACAAATCCTTGAAAGATCTGGGCAAAGTCCCATCGGTGAGCTCCTCCGGCAGGCAAGGCTGCGTTGGCTGGGTCATGTAGCCCGCATGCCCAGCCACCGCATGCCTAAACAGCTTTTGTTCGTCCGGATCGAGGGAGCTAAACGGGCGCGGCACGGGCTCGAGAAGAGATGGAGTGATGTGGTACAGGAGGACGTGGAGCTGAGTGGACTGGTACCAGCGGTGTCAACATGGGCCTCTGTGGAGGAGGCTCGTGAAGGACGCTACTGGGCAGTTGGAGGCAGTCGCCCTCCAGCAACAACGGAGGGCGGAGGAGCGACGCTCACAACAACGAGCGGAGCGCCGGGTGGCTAAAGCACAGCAAGTTGGCACAGTAGGCGGCACAGTTGGTGCATCAGCCAGTCATCTCGGTCATCTCGGTCAGTCGACCCGTGGCACCTGCTGGGTCTGCCCCGTGACCTCCTGCCAGCGGGCGTTCGACACTTCACGTGGCCTCAAGGTGCACATGGCCTGGCACAAGCGTCGTGGTGACGTCACCGCCACTTAGTGGCGAATGGCGGTTGTTGTTGTGTGTGTTAGTGTGTGTGAGAGTGTGTGTGAGAGTGTGTGTGTGAGAGTGTGGGGAGCGGTAGTGTAGCGGTTTGCGCGCTGCGCTACGAACGTGGCGACCCGGGTTCGATTCCCACTCACGGCAAACACCAGTGACGATTATCTGAACCGGTCCTGGGCCTCCCCTAGGTAGACTCAGCCTCAAATGAGTATCTGGTGTGATGTGTAAACGTCGGAGACTTGTGTTGCCTCCGAAACGTCGTGATTTAATGTATTATTTTATTTCTATTATAATTTTTATTTTTTTACCTACGTGACTTTACCGAAAAAACTAAGAATATGAATCCTGGGAGTCACGAAAGCATCAAATCTAGAATTGACTCTGTGACTCTGCGCAAACAGAAAACGTCGAGAGAAAAAAACTACACAAAGTCTTCCATAAAAAGAAAAAAAGCACCGTACACCAACGCTTTGTGCAAAAATCCCAGTGGGATGCAAATCAAGCAACAACAACAACCACAAGACAATGATAATAAGTCCACTTCGTTGAGCTACGTAGCTCAGCGCGGCCTTACCTGGTAAACAAGTAACACATTCCTCCTGCGGAGGGAGCTGGTAGGAACGTTGAGTTGCTCGGTCAATGGCCTGCAGGGTCAACGGCGGCGTGGTGTATTCCGCAAATATGCCCGACTGTGAGGGCGGGCACAAGCCGGCGTGAGTAGGTGAAACGTTGAGTTTTATAAGGGCACCACGGGGTGACCAGCCCCTTCCAACCCAGCCCCACCCCTCCCAGCCCCACCCCTCCCACCCCCCACCCAGCCCCTCCCTCGCCACCCAGCCCCTCCCCACCCAGCCCCTCCCCACCCTCCCCACCCAGCCCCTCCCCACCCTCCCCTCCCCTCCCCACCCAGTCCCTCCCCACCCTCCCCACCCAGCCCCTCCCCACCCTCCCCACCCAGCCCCTCCCCACCCAGCCCCTCCCTCCCCACCCAGCCCTTCCCTGCACGACGGACGGACGGACACAATAATCCCCTGTGGGCTGGTGTAACCAGTGGGTTCCTACCGGTATAAGAAGTTAGTTTAGTTCAAATCGTCTGTCCATGTTGCATTCAAGCCGGTCGCAAGCTGCAGCAGGCCGTGACACGTGACTGCCCTCTGCTGTTCTGTCTGGAAAATTATAATCGAGATGCCTCATTAGATCAATAAACAAATATGTGATAATCATCTTAACAGGAGTTCTCCACGAATTTGGCTGTCGTCTGATGAAGGTGGTTGTAATTACTGGCGAAACGTCGAACTCAGATTGTGAATGTCGTGGCTTGGCTATTCAACACATAACCGGTGTGCTGTACTAGTACACTACATTATACACTACACTATACACTACACTATACACCACACCACTATACACTACCCTATACTACTATACACTACACTATACTACTATACACTACACTACTATACACTACACTATACACTACACTGCTATACACTACACTATACACTACACTACTATACACTACACTATACACTACTATACACTACACTACTATACACTACACTATACACTACACTGCTATACACTGCACTATACACTACACTACTATACACTACACTATACACTACTATACACTACTATACACTACACTATTATACACTACACTACTATACACTACACTATACACTACACTACTATACACAATACACTATACACTACTATACACTACACACTACACTACACTATACAATACACTATACACTACTATACACTACATTATATACTACACTATACACTACATTATATACTACACTATACACTACACTACTATACACTACACTACTATACACTACACTATACACTACATTATATACTACACTATACACTACATTATATACTACACTATACACTACATTATATACTACACTATACACTACACTACTATACACTACACTATACACTACTATACTACTATACACTACACTATATACTACACTATACACTACACTACTATACACTACACTACTATACACTACACTATACACTACTATACACTACACTATACACTACTATACACTACACTATACACTAGTGCTGTACTAGTATAGTACACTATACACTACACTATACAATATAATACTATACACTACACTACACCACTATATACACTACACTACACACTGGTGCTGTACTAGTATAGTACACTATACACTACACTATACACTACACTACTATACACAATACACTATACACTACACTAGTGCTGTACTAGTATAGTACACTATACACTACACTATACACTACACTATACACTACACTATACTACTATACACTACTATATACTACACTATACACTACTATACACAATACACTATACACTACACTAGTGCTGTACTAGTATAGTACACTATACACTACACTATACACTACACACTGGTGCTGCACTCCTAACGAATTGGCCACGTTCTGTTTACGTGACAAACCCTCTTCCTAGTTCGCTGTGTCGGGTGGTGGCGGGTTTAACGACACATTCATTTACAGTATTTGAGGGGGGGGGGGGGCAGAGCTTTGTGACGTCATATTTGAGGGTGGGGGGGGGGGGTCTGACTTTTTGTGACGCCGTGTGACGAAGGGGGGGGGGGGGTCAAAAATCGTTCAAACTCGCGTGACGTCATTTATGGACGGCCCCAAGGTAGGTCGGGTGGGTGGGTACAGATGTGAGCCGCTGTGTGAGTCATTGAAACGTGGTCCCCGATAATCATTAACCCGACTTCCTCATCATCATCACCACCATCACCACCACCACCATTACCACCACCATCACCACCACCACCATCACCACCACCATCACCAGCACCATCACCACCACCACCACCACCATTACCACCATCACCACCATCACCACCACCACCATCACCACCACCACCATCACCAGCACCATCACCACCACCACCATCACCAGCACCATCACCACCACCACCATCACCACCACCATCACCACCATCACCACCATCATCATCATCCTCCTTCTCTCCATGTGTCTCCACTCTCCCAGCCTCCACTGACCTCGCGTCGCGCATGGCGAGGAGTTGATCAAGAGACCTGTGTCTGTGTGTGGGTCTGTGTGTGTCTGTGTGTGTGTGTCTCTGTGTGTGTCTGTGTGTGGGGCTGTCTGTGAGTGTGTGTGTGTGTCTCTGTGTGTGTCTCTGTGTGTGTGTCTGTGTGTGTGTCTGTGTGTGTGTCTGTGTGTGGGGCTGTCTGTGAGTGTGTGTGTGTGTCTCTGTGTGTGTCTCTGTGTGTGTGTCTGTGTGTGGGGCTGTCTGTGAGTGTGTGTGGGTGTCTCTGTGTGTCTCTGTGTGTGTGTGTCTCTGTGTGTGGGTGTCTGTGTGTGTGTCTGTGTGTGGGGGTGTCTGTGAGTGTCTCTGTGTTTCTCTGTGTGTGTGTGTCTCTGTGTGTGTCTCTGTGTGTGTGTCTGTGTGTGTGTCTGTGTGTGGGGGTGTCTGTGAGTGTGTGTGGGTGTCTCTGTGTGTCTCTGTGTGTGTGTGTCTCTGTGTGTGGGTGTCTGTGTGTGTCTCTGTGTGTGGGGGTGTCTGTGAGTGTGTGTGGGTGTCTCTGTGTGTCTCTGTGTGTGTGTGTCTCTGTGTGTGGGTGTCTGTGTGTGTCTCTGTGTGTGTGTCTCTGTGTCTGTGTGTCTGTGCTTCTACGTGTGTCTCTGTGTGTGTCTCTGTGTCTCTGTGTCTGTGTCTCTGTGTGTCTCTGTGTGTGTGTATCTGTGTCTCTGTGTCTGTCTGTGTGTCTCTGTGTGTGTGTCTGTGTGTGTCTGTGTGTCTCTGTGTGTGTGTGGGTGTGTGTGTGTCTGTGTGTGTCTCTGTGTGTGTGCCTGTGTGTCTCTGTGTGTCTCTGTGCTTCTCTGTGTGTGTGTCTCTGTGTGTGTGTCTCTGTGTGTCTGTGTGTGTGTGGGAGCGGTGGTGCAGCGGTTAGCGCTACACTCCGCTACGAACCCGGCGACCCGAGTTCGATTCCCGCTCACGACCAGCGCCGGTTACGATTATCTGAACCGGTCCTGGGCTTCCCCTAGGTCGACTCAGCCTCAAATACGTACCGAGTGCGGTGTGTTTAAAACATCGCCACGAGCGAGACAAAGGCGGCCGGGCGTGGTGCTGGCCACCCACCCACTTCGTGCACCGTTCCGGCCTTCAAAGCTGCTGCTGCTGCTGCTACTTGCTAACAGCACTTGCCCCAACATTCCGTTGAAGGCTATACGGGGATCTTTGTCTCTTTGCTGCTGGCCGGCCATGGGGTCAGAGTGGATGGTGTGGCCGCCCTGGGGCAGCCGTCTCCGGCAACAGCGACAGCAGCTACAGCTACAGCAGCTACAGCTACAGCAGCTACAGCTACAGCAGCTACAGCTGCTGCTGTTCATGGTGCTGTTGCTGCAGTCCACGCTGATGCCGTGTGGTGAGTGATGGACGCCTCTCCACCTGAGACTCACACAGAGACACACAGACTCACACAGAGACACATAGACTCATATAGAGATACACAGACTCACACAGACACACACAGAGACCCACAGACTCACACAGAGACCCATAGACCCACACAGAGACCCATAGACCCACACAGAGACCCATAGACTCACACAGAGACACATAGACTCACACAGAGACCCATAGACCCACACAGAGACCCATAGACTCGCACACAGACCCGAGTACTCACACAGAGACCCACAGACTCACACAGAGACCCATAGACACACACAGAGACCCATAGACTCACACAGAGACCCACATAGAGACTCATAGACTCACACAGAGACCCACAGACTCACACAGAGACCCACAGACTCACACAGAGACACATAGACTCACACAGAGACCCACAGACTCACACAGAGACCCATAGACTCACACAGAGACCCATATACACACAGAGACCCATAGAATCACACAGAGACCCACAGACTCACACAGAGACCTATAGACTCACACAGAGACCCACAGACTCACACAGAGACCCATAGACTCACACAGAGACCCATATACACACAGAGACCCATAGAATCACACAGAGACCCACAGACTCACACAGAGACCCATAGACACACACAGAGACCGATAGACTCACACAGAGCCCCATAGACTCACACAGAGACACATAGACTCACACAGACTCACACAGAGACCCATAGACTCACATAGAGACCCATAGACTCAAACAGAGACTCATAGACTCACACAGAGACCCGAGTACTCACACAGACACAAAGACTCACACAGAGACCCATAGACTCACACAGAGACCCACAGACTCACAGAGTCCCATAGACTCACACAGAGACTCACACAGATACTCATAGACTCACACAGATACCCGAGTACTCACACAGAGACCCACAGACTCACACAGAGACCCATAGATTCACACAGAGACTCACACAGAGCCCCATAAACTCACACAGAGACTCACAGAGACTCATAGACTCACACACAGACCCGTGTACTCACACAGATACCCATAGACCCACATAGAGACCCATAGACCCACAGAGACCCATAGACTCACACAGGGACCCACATAGAGACTCAGACTCACACAGAGACCCATAGACTCACACAGAGACCCACAGACTCACACAGAGATCCATAGACTCACACAGAGCCCCATAGACTCACACAGAGACTCACAGAGACTCATAGACTCACACATAGACCCGTGTACTCACACAGAGACCCATAGACTTACACAGGGTCCCATAGACTCACACAGAGACCTATAGACTCACACAGAGACCCATAGACTCACACAGAGACCCATAGACTCACACAGAGACCTATAGACTCACACAGAGACCCATAGACTCACACAGAGACTCACAGAGACCCATAGACTCACACAGAGACCCATAGACCCACACAGAGACCCATAGACTCACACAGAGACCCATAGACCCACACAGAGACCCATAGACTCACACAGATACTCACACAGAGACCCACAGACTCGCACAGAGACCCACACAGAGACCCATAGACTCGCACAGAGACTCACACGGAGACCATTAGACACACACAGAGACACACAGACTCACACAGAGACCCACACAGAGACCCATAGACTCGCACAGAGACCCACACAGAGACCCATAGACCCATAGACTCACATAGAGCCCCATAGACTCACAAAAAGACTCACAGAGACCCACAGACTCACACAGAGTGATTCGGCCTTCACGCAACAGCGGATTAATGACGGCTGCTGCTGCTGCTTTGTTCACTCAGCTGTGGGGGGCGACTCGTGCGAGAGGGGGGCCCTGGTGGTGGTGGGCCCCCCCCCCTCGGTGGAGGCCCTGGAAGGCGATGACGTCACCTTGGCCTGCCTCTACAACCTGAGCACCGAGCGCGGGGGGCAGGTGGACGTCGAGTGGACGTTCAGCCCGCACCACGTGGACATCCACGCCGATCACGTGCTCGTGAGCCACTCCCACAACCCCTTTCGGTAGACCACGTGACCGCGGTGTGTCGTCACTCCCCCCAAACCACCACTTTGAAGCACTCACCTCTCATTTATCGATTTCTATCGCTATCTCTCTCTCTCTGTAAACCAGCTCAAGAATCCAGTCAATCGCGTGTGTGCGGTTCCAGTGAGAAAAATAAAATAAAAAAACTGTACCGTGCTAGCCCTGCGGCTGGCTCGGTTCGGGTGTGGCAGTGGAAAAATAAGAACACCCGTAACCGTGCCGGCCCCGTGCTGGCCCCGTGCTGGCTCGGCTCGGGTGTGCCAGTGGAAAAACTAAAACACCCGTACCGTGACGGCCTCGTTCAGGTATGCCAGTGGAAAAAACTAAAACACCCGTACCGTGCCGGCCTCGTGCTGGCTCGGTTCGGGTGTGCCAGTGGAAAAACTAAAACACCCGTACCGTGCCGGCCTCGTTCAGGTATGCCAGTGGAAAAAACTAAAACACCCGTACCGTGACGGCCCCGTGCTGGCTCGGCTCGTGTGTGCCAGTGGAAAAACCCCGAAACATCCATACCGTGCCAGCCCCGTTCTGGCTTGGCTCAGGTATGCAAGTGAAGAAGAAAAAACACCCATACTGTGCCGGTCCCATGCTGGCTCGGCTCAGGTATGCGAGTGGAAAAACTAAAACACCCGTACCGTGCCAGCCCCGTGCTGGCTCGGATCGTGTATGCAAGTGGAAAAAAACTAAAAATTCATACCGTGCCGGCCCCGTGCTACCTCGGCTCAGGTATGCCAGTGGGAAAAACTAAAACACCCGTACCGTGCCGGCCTCGTGTTGGCTCGGTTCAGGTATGCCAGTGGAAAAAACTAAAACACCTGTACTGTGCCGGACCGGGGCTGGCTCGGCTCAGGTGTGTCAGTGGAAAAAACTAAAACGCCTGTATTGTGCCGGACCGGTGCTGGCTCGTCTCAGGTATGCCAGTGGGAAAAACTAAAACACCCATACTGTGCCGGCCCCGTGTTGGCTCGGCTCAGGTATGCCAGTGGAAAAAGCTAAAACACCCGTACCGTGCCGGCCCCGTGCTGGCTCGGTTCAGGTATGCCAGTGGGAAAAACTAAAACACCCGTACCGTGCCGGCCCCGTGTTGGCTCGGTTCAGGTATGCCAGTGGGAAAAACTAAAACACCAGTACTGTGCCGGACCGGTGCTGGCTCGAACAGGTATGCAAGTGGAAAAAACTAAAACATTCATACCGTGCCGGCCCCGTGCTGGCTCGGCTCAGGTATGCCAGTGGAAAAAATTAAAACACCCGTACCAGCCCCGTGCTGGATCAGCTCGTGTATGCAAGTGGAAAGAACCTAAAACATTCATACCGTGCCAGCCCCGTGCTGGCTCGGCTCAGGTTGTGCCAGTGGAAAAAAAAAACCGACAGAGTTAGCAACTGCTGCTGCTGCCTTTGCCCTTCCCTCACCAGGTGGCGGTCTACGCCAACGGCCGGGTCCACCACGGAGCCTCGGCCTTGCCTAGTCCCCTGGCGGGCCACGTGGCCTTCGCGAGGCCCGGGGCCCTGGGAGAGGCCACGGGCGACGCGGCGCTGCTCGTGACCGCCGCCTCGCGGCACCACGTGGGTCGCTTCGTCTGCCGCGTGAGAGCGCTGCCATGCAGTAGCGAGAGGAGGGTCACGTGGCTCGTTGTGAGGGGTGAGTGTGTGTGTGTGTGTGTGTGGTGTGTGTGTGTGGTGTGTGTGTGTGGTGTGTGTGTGTGGTGAGTGTGTGGTGTGTGTGGGGGGGGGGTGTGTGTGTGGTGTGTGTGTGGTGTGAGTGTGTGTGAGTGTGGTGTGTGTGTGTGGTGTGTGAGGGGTGAGGAGTCACGTGGTGCTGGTTGCCTTGGTGATGCCGCTGGTGCTGTGTGTAGCAGTGAGGAGTCACGTGATGCTGGTTGCCATGGTGATGCCGCTGGTGCTGTGTGTAGCCGTGAGATGTCACGTGGTGCTGGTTGCCATGGTGATGCCGCTGGTGCTGTGTGTAGCCGTGAGGAGTCACATGGTGCTGGTTGCCATGGTGATGCCGCTGGTGCTGTGTGTAGCCGTGAGGAGTCACGTGGTGCTGGTCGCCATGGTGATGCCGCTGGTGCTGTGTGTAGCCGTGAGGAGTCACGTGGTGCTGGTCGCCATGGTGATGCCGCTGGTGCTGTGTGTAGCCGTGAGGAGTCACGTGGTGCTGGTTGCCATGTTGATGCCGCTGGTGCTGTGTGTAGCCGTGAAAAGTCACGTGGTGCTGGTTGCCATGGTGACCTCCTCGCTGGGGGTACTCGCCCTGGTGATGCTCGCGCTGTGGCTGCGCGCGCGGAGGTCACGCGACCGGCGGGGTCACCCAGGGGTCAGCAGGTGACGTCATGATGGATGCACATGACCCTGATGCATCATCACCAACATCACCACCAACATCACCACCTTCATCACCACCACTACCATCAACTCCAACACCACCACCACCTTCACCACCACCACCACCACCATCACCTTCATCACCATCACCATCATCACCACCACCATCACCACCACCACCACCATAACCACCACCACCACCATCACCACCACCACCTCCATCATCACCATCACCACCACCACCACCTTCACCACCACCACCTTCACCACCATCACCACCACCACCTACACCACTACTACCACCACCACCACCTCCACCACTACCACCACCACCACTATCACCACCACAACCACCACCTTCACCACCACCACCTTCAACACCACCACCATCACCACCATCCCCACCACCACCATCACCACCACCACCTTCACCACTACTACCACCACCACCACCTCCACCACCACCACTATCACCACCACAACCACCACCTTCACCACCACCACCTTCAACACCACCACCATCACCACCATCACCACCATCACCACCACTACCATCAACTCCACCACCACTACCACCAACTCCAACACCACCACCACCATCACCATCATCACCACCACCATCACCACCACGACCACCATAACCACCACCACCACCATCACCACCACCACCTCCATCACCACCATCACCACCACCACCACCACCACCTTCACCACTACTACCACCACCACCACCTCCACCACTACCTCCACCACCACCACTATCACCACCACAACCACCACCTTCACCACCACCACCTTCAACACCACCACCATCACCACCATCACCACCACTACCATCAACTCCACCAACACTACCACCAACTCCAACACCACCACCACCACCATCACCTTCATCACCATCACCATCATCACCACCATCACCACCACCATAACCACCACCACCATCACCACCACCACCTCCATCACCACCATCACCACCACCACCACCTTCACCACCACCACCTTCACCACCATCACCACCACTACCACCTTCACCACTACTACCACCACCACTACCACCACCACCATCACCACCACAACCACCACCTTCACCACCACCACCTTCAACACCACCACCATCACCACCACCACCACCATCACCACCACCACCTTCACCACCACTACCACCACCACCACCTTCACCACCTTCACCACCACCACCTTCACCACCACCACCACCACCTTCATCACCATCACCACCACCACTACCACCACCACCACCTTCACCACCACCACCACCATCATCACCACCACCACTACCACCACCACCACCTTCACCATCACCACCACCACCACCTTCACCACCACTACCACCATCATCACCACCACCACTACCACCACCACCACCTTCACCATCACCACCACCACCATCACTCACTGAGTGAGTGACGTCACTCTGCCCACGTGACAGGGAGGAGGCGGAGCTTTGCACTGTGACCCCCACAGAGGTCGCCCCCACGCACGGCTGGTGGAAGGAGCTGGACAGGTCAGAGGTCACATTCCGCATAAATGACGTCACGCACCTAGGGGGCGGGGGGGGTCAGACATTTGTGACGATGTGTGACGAGGGGGGGGGGGGTGAGAAATGTGACGTCACATCAAAATGCGCAACTTTAAATAAATATAGACAACACGTTCTACTTAATTAAATAGACTTTGTAATAAATGTTTTCTCCTACAACATCAGAGTGCAGCGCCACATTAAATACGCACTACAATGACAATAGTTTAAAGCGATTTGAAGCAGGTTTTATATTTTTTTTTGGGGGGGGGGCAGAGCTTTGTGACGTCATATTTGAGGGGGGGGGGTCTGACTTTTTGTGACGCCGTGTGACGAAGGGGGGGGGGGGGCAAAAATCGTCCAAAATCGCGTGACGTCATTTATGGACGGACTCTAATGATACTACTAATTATAATGAACGAAACAGGAAGAGGATTTCTCCACGATTCTGTCTGTCGCCTGATGGTGCCGGTTGTGATTATTGGTGAAATGTCGCGATGCTCAGATTGTAAATGTTGTGGCTTTGATCTCCAACACACAACGGGTTAGTGCTGTACTAGTATACTACACTATACACTACACTATACACTACACTATACACTACTATACAATACACTATACACTATTATACACTACACTATACACTACACTATACACTACACTATACACTACACTATAGAACATACTATACAATACACTATACACTATTATACACTACACTATACACAACACTATACACTACACTACTATACAATACACTATACACTATTATACACTACACTATACACTACACTATACACCAGAGGTGTGGACTCGAGTCATGTGACTTGGACTCGAGTCAGACTCGAGTCATGAATTTGATGACTTGCGACTCGACTTGGACTTGCATAACAATGACTTTGTCCCACCTCTGCTATACACTACACTACTATACTATACACTACACTATACACTACACTATAAAACATACTATACAATACACTACACTATACACTACACTATACACTACACTATACACTACTATACACTACACTATACACTACACTATACACTACTATACACTACACTATACACTTCACTATACACTACACTACTATACACTACACTATACACTACACTATACACTACTATACACTACACTATACACTACTATACACTACACTATACACTACACTATACACTACTATACACTACACTATACACTACACTACTATACACTACACTATACACTACACTATACACTACACTATATACTACACTATACACTACACTATACACTACACTACTATACACTACACTATACACTACACTATGCACTACACTACTATACACTACACTATACACTACACTATACACTACACTACTATACACTACACTCTACACTACACTATACACTACCCTATACACTGCTATACACTACACTATACACTACACTATACACTACACTATACACTACACTATACACTACACTATACACTAGTGCTGTACTATATTCTTGGTTCTTTCGGTAAAGTCACGTAAATAGAAAACATAAAATAAAAAAGAATAAAAATAATAAAATAGCAAAAAAAAACCACGACATTTCGATCGCACTACAAGCCGTCTTCATCAGGCTATTTTTATTTATTTTTTATCATACAAAATTGTATTTCATCATTTTTATTTGTATTTTTTTTTAAAAATGTTTACATTTTTGCTTTTATATTTACGTGACTTTAGCGAAAGAACCAAGAATATGAATTCTTGCAGTCACGAAAGCTTTAAGTCAAGTTAACACATTGTCCTGCGGAGGGAGCTGGTAGTAACGTTGGGTTGCTCGGTCAATGGCCTGCAGGGTCAACGGCGGCGTGGTGTATTCCGCAAATATGCCCGACTGTGAGGGCGGGCACAAGCCGGCGTGAGTAGGTTAAACGTTGAGTTTTATAAGGGCACCACGGGGTGACCAGCCCCTCCCCACCCAGCCCCACCCCTCCCAGCCCCACCCTCCCCACCCAGCCACTCCCCACCCTCCCCACCCAGCCCCTCCCCACCCCGGCCCCTCCCCACCCAGCCCCACCACCCCTCCCACCCCCCACCCAGCCCCACCCTCCCCACCCAGCCCCTCCCCAACCTCCCCACCCAACCCCTACCCACCCTCCCCACCCAGCCCCTCCCCACCCAGCCCCTCCCCACCCAGCCCCTCCCCACCCTCCCCACCCAGCCCCTCCCCACCCAGCCCCACCACCCCTCCCACCCCTCACCCAGCCCCACCCAGCCCCTCCCCAACCTCGCCACCCAATCCCTACCCACCCTCCCCACCCAGCCCATCCCCACCCAGCCCCACCACCCCTCCCACCCCCACCCTCCCCACCCAACCCCTCCCCACTCTCCCCAGCTCATCAGATTCCTCCCTCCACTCCCCCCGCTCCCTCCCTCCCCTCCCCTCCCTCCCTCCCTCCCCTCCCTCTCCTCCCTCCTCCCTCCCCCCCTCCCCCCACTCCCCCTCCCCTCCCCTCCCTCCCCCCCTCCCTCCACTCCCCCCCTGTAAGTGCGTGTTCTTGATTGTGCCTTGCTACAGCAAGGGCGTCTCTACGCAGGCGACGTGGAGCCGGGTCGACGACTCAGACGAAGACTCGGACGCCCACAACCCGTTCAGCCAGCGGTGCGTGGTGGTGGTGGTGATGGTGGTGGTGGTGATGGTGGTAGTGGTGCTGGTGGTGGTGATGGTGGTGGTGGTGATGGTGGTGGTGATGGTGGTGGTGGTGGTGATGATGATGATGATGATGGTGGTGATGATTTTAGTGATGATGATGTTATTAGTGATTATGATGATGTTAGTGATGATAATGGTGATGTTAGTGATGATTTCAGTGATGATGATGATGATGATGTTAGTGATGGAGCACGGAGTTCGACACGAGCGTTGCTGACGATCCACAGAGACGGCGAATCCGAGCGGGAGCCCAGATCCAGGTCCTCCCGACTCGACGACGACTCCAGCGGCTCCCACAACCCGTTCAGCCCGCGGTGAGACCCTCCCACTACACCAGCCCCCCCCCCCCCCCGGACAAACACAGACACATGCCACCTACTCCCCCAGCGAGTGGGTAGGTGAGTGAGTGGGTAGGTAGGTGAGTGAGTGGGTGAGTGAGTGGGTGAGTGAGTGGGTGAGTGAGTGGGTAGGTGAGTGAGTGAGTGAGTGGGTAGGTGAGTGAGTGGCTCCCACAATCCGTTCAGCCCGCGGTGAGACTCTCCCACTACACCAGCCCCCCCCCCCGACAAACACAGACACACGCACACATAGGTGAGTGAGTGGGTAGGTGAGTGAGTGGGTGAGTGAGTGGGTAGGTGAGTGAGTAGGTGAGTGAGTGGGTGAGTGAGTGGGTGAGTGAGTTGGTAGGTGAGTGAGTGGGTGAGTGAGCGGCTCCCACAACCCGTTCAGCCCGCGGTGAGATCCTCCCACTACACCAGCCCCCCCCCCCCCGGACAAACACAGAAAAATACACACAGACACATACTACCTACCCCTCCAGCGAGTGGGTAGGTGAGTGAGTGGGTGAGTGGGTGAGTGAGTGGGTGAGTGGGTGAGTGAGTGGGTGAGTGAGTGAGTGGGTGAGTGGGTGAGTGAGTGGGTGAGTGAGTGAGTGGGTGAGTGGGTGAGTGGGTGGGTGAGTGGGTGAGTGAGTGGGTAGTTGAGTGGGTGAGTGAGTGGGTTAGGGAGTAAGTGGGTAGGTGAGTGAGTGAGTGAGTGGGTGAGTGAGTGGGTGAGTGAGTGGGTAGGTGAGTGAGTGAGTGAGCGGCTCCCACAATCCGTTTAGCCCGCGGTGAGACGCTCCCACTACACCCCCCCCCCCCAAACACAGACACACGGACATATACCACCTACCCCCCAGCCAGTGGGTAGGTGAGTGAGTGGGTAGGTGAGTGAGTGGTTGAGCGAGTCGGTAGGTGAGCGAGTGGGTAGGTGAGTGAGTGGCTGAGCGAGTGGGTAGGTGAGTGAGTGGCTGAGCGAGTGAGTAAGTGAGTCAGCTGATCGATTGGGTAGTTGAGTGGCTGAGCGAGTGGGTAGGTGAGTGAGTGGCTGACCGAGTGGGTAGGTGAGTGAGTGGGTAGGTGAGTGAGTGGCTGAGCGAGTGGGTAGGTGAGTGAGTGGCTGAGCGAGTGAGTAGGTGAGTCAGTAGCTGATCGAGTGGGTAGTTGAGTGGCTGAGCGAGTGGGTAGGTGAGTGAGTGGCTGAGTGAGTGGGTAGGTGAGTGAGTGGCTGAGCGAGTGGGTAGGTGAGTGAGTAGCTGAGCGAGTGGGTAGGTGAGCGAGTGGGTAGGTGAGTGAGTGGCTGAGCGAGTGGGTAGGTGAGTGAGTGGCTGAGCGAGTGGGTAGGTGAGTGAGTGGCTGAGCGAGTGTGTAGGTGAGTGAGTGGCTGAGCGAGTGGGTAGGTGAATGGGTTGCTGAGCGAGTGGGGAGGTGAGTGAGTGGCTGAGCGAGTGGGTAGGTGTGTGGCTGAGCGAGTGGGTAGGTGAGTGGGTAGGTGAGTGGGTAGGTGAGTGGGTAGCTGAGTGGGTAGATGAGTGGGTCGGTGTGTGGGTAGCTGAGTGGGTAAGTGAGTGAGTGTGTGGCTGAGCGAGTGGGTAGCTGAGTGGGTAGCTGAGTGCGTGGACGGTAGAGAGGTGGCTGACTACCTCCGTTCACGTCACTTCGCAGCCACGCCGACTCCGATGGAGCGTGGAGTCACCCCCACAACCCGGACGACTCCGACGGAGCGTGGCGTCCACCACGTGAGCCGGACGACTCCGACCACGACTCCCGCAATCCGTTCAGCGACAGGTACGACCGGCCAGGTGTGACTGGCCAGGTAGGTGAGTGGGTAGGTGAGTGGGTAGGTGAGTCAGTGAGTGGCTAAGTGCGTAGGTGAGTGAGTGGCTGAGCAAGTGGGTAGGTGAGTGGGTAGGTGAGTGAGTGGGTAGGTGAGTGGGTAGGTGAGTGGGTAGGTGAGTGAGTGGGTAGGTGAGTGGGTAGGTGAGTGAGTGGGTTGGTGAGTGGGTAGGTGAGTGGGTAGGTGAGTGAGTGGGTAGGTGAGTGGGTGGGTAGATGAGTGAGTGAGTGGCTGAGCAAGTGGGTAGGTGAGTGAGTGGGTAGGTGAGTGAGTGGGTAGGTGAGTGAGTGGTTGGCAAGCGCTGGTGGTGTCGCCGTTCCATCTCCACGGTGTGAGTCTCTGTGTGAGTCTCTGTGTGAGTCTATGGGTGTCTGTGTGAGTCTATGGGTGTCTGTGTGAGTCTCTGTGTGAGTCTATGGGTGTCTGTGTGATTCTATGGGTGTCTGTGTGAGTCTATGGGTGTTTGTGTGAGTCTATGGGTCTCTGTGTGAGTCTATGGGTCTCTGTGTGAGTCTCTGTGTGAGTCTATGGGTCTCTGTGTGAGTCTATGGGTCTCTGTGTGAGTCTCTGTGTGAGTCTATGGGTGTCTGTGTGAGTCTCTGTGTGAGTCTATGGGTATCTGTGTGAGTCTGTGGGTCTCTGTGTGAGTCTGTGTGTCTCTGTGTGAGTCTCTGCGTGAGTCTATGGGTATCTGTGTGAGTCTTAGGGTCTCTGTGTGAGTCTGTGTGTCTCTGTGTGAGTCTATGGGTCTCTGTGTGAGTCTGTGGGTCTCTGTGTGAGTCTATGGGTCTCTGTGTGAGTCTATGGGTCTCTGTGTGAGTCTATGGGTCTCTGTGTGAGTCTATGGGTCTCTGTGTGAGTCTATGGGTCTCTGTGTGAGTCTATGAGTCTCTGTGTGAGTCTGTGGGTCTGTGTGTGAGTCTGTGAGTCTCTGTGTGAGTCTATGGGTCTTTGTGTGAGTCTATGGGTCTCTGTGTGAGTCTACGTATTTCGGTGTGAGTCTATGGGTCTCTGTGCGAGTCTATGGGTCTCTGTGTGAGTCTGTGGGTCTCTGCGTGGTGAGTCTATGGGTCTCTGTGCGAGTCTGTGGGTCTCTGTGTGAGTCTATGGGTCTCTGTGTGAGTCTACGGGTCTCTGTGTGAGTCCATGGGTCTCTGTGTAGATGGAGTGATGATTGGTGGATTGGTTTGAGAGGCGGCGGCGGTGATGGACGGTGATCGTGACGCCGTGGTGGACTGCGTTGATCTCAGGGAGGTGGACGAGGAGGAGGTGGAAGAGGGGGAGGTGCTGGACATCACGAATCCGTTCTCCATCCCCTACGAGCCTGAAGCAAACTCAAGGTGACTGGTCCTCCCCTCGCAGTAACCGTGGCAACGCCACAGCAACAAAGGCAGCGGTAATCAGTCGCCGTAGCGATCATCAATATTGATATCAGTGATCATAGAAATCATCAATGATCATAGCAATCATCAATAATTATAGAAATCATCAATAATCATAGCAGTAATCATACCAGCAATATATCATCATAGCAGTAATGATAGCAGTAATCAATAATCATCACAGTAATCAATAATCATAGCGGTCATCAATAATAATAGCAATAATCAAGATCATTCCAGTAATCAAGATCATTGCAGTAATCAATGACTAGTCTGTTACAGGCTATACGGGGTCTTTTATGATGACGGTGGTGATGATGGTGGTGATGGTGGTGATGGTGGTGGTGATGGTGGTGATGATGATGGTGGTGGTGATGGTGGTGGTGATGGTGGTGGTGGTGATGGTGGTGATGGTGGTGGTGATGGTGGTTATGATGATGGTGGTGGTGATGGTGGTGGTGATGGTGGTGG
Source organism: Lampetra fluviatilis (assembly GCF_964198595.1). NCBI lineage: Eukaryota > Metazoa > Chordata > Hyperoartia > Petromyzontiformes > Petromyzontidae > Lampetra > Lampetra fluviatilis. The sequence continues at coordinate 5,257,544 of NC_136339.1, forward strand.
TGATGATGGTGGTGATGATGGTGGTGATGGTGGTGGTGTTGGTGGTGATGGTGGTGGTGGTGATGGTGATGGTGGTGGTGATGATGGTGACGGTGGTGGTGATGGTGATGGTGGTGATGGTGATGGTGGTAGTGATCGTGGCGATGGTGGCGATGGTGGTGATGGTGGTGGTGATAGTGGTGGTGATGGTGGTGATGGTGGTGGTGATGGTGGTGGTGATGGTGGTGGCGATGGTGGTGGTGGTGATGGTGATGATGGTGGTGATGGTGGTGGTGATGGTGGTGGTGATGGTGGTGGTGATGGTGGTGATGGTGCCTTTCCCAGCTTTGGCAGCATTGAGGAGGTGATGATCACGAAATCCTCTGGGCATGAATCCTGGAACCCGTTTGAAGATGGTGACACAGATGACGACGGTGATGGCTCGGAAGACATGAGGCCCTGACTGGCGTCGCTCACACAGAGACCCATAGACTCACACAGAGACCCACAGACTCACGCAGAGACCCATAGACTCACACAGAGACCCACAGACTCACACAGAGACCCATAGACTCACACAGAGACCCATAGACTCACACAGAGACCCATAGACTCGCACAGAGACCCATAGACTCACACAGAGACCCGTAGACTCACACAGAGACGCGTAGACTCGCACAGAGACTCACAGACTCGCACAGAGACCCATAGACTCACACAGAGACCCATAGACTCACACAGAGACCCATAGACTCACACAGAGACCCACAGACTCGCACAGAGACCCATAGACTCACACAGAGACCCATAGACTCACACAGAGACCCATAGACTCACACAGAGACCCACAGACTCACACAGAGACCCATAGACTCACACAGAGACTCATAGACTGCACAGAGACCCATAGACTCGCACAGAGACCCATAGACTCACACAGAGACCCAGAGACTCACACAGAGATCCATAAACTCACACAGAGATCTATAGACTCACACAGAAACCCACACTCACACAGAGACCTGTAGACTCACAGAGACCCACAGACTCACACAGAGACCCGTAGACTCACACAGAGACCCGTAGACTCACACAGAGACGCGTAGACTCGCACAGAGACTCACAGACTCGCACAGAGACCCATAGACTCACACAGAGACCCATAGACTCACACAGAGACCCATAGACTCACACAGAGACCCACAGACTCGCACAGAGACCCATAGACTCACACAGAGACCCATAGACTCACACAGAGACCCATAGACTCACACAGAGACCCACAGACTCACACAGAGACCCATAGACTCACACAGAGACTCATAGACTGCACAGAGACCCATAGACTCGCACAGAGACCCATAGACTCACACAGAGACCCAGAGACTCACACAGAGATCCATAAACTCACACAGAGATCTATAGACTCACACAGAAACCCACACTCACACAGAGACCTGTAGACTCACAGAGACCCACAGACTCACACAGAGACCCGTAGACTCAAACAGAGACCCGTAGACTCACACAGAGACCCACAGACTCACACAGAGACCCACAGACTCACACAGAGACCCACAGACTCACACAGAGACCCACAGACTCACACAGAGACTCGTAGACTCACACAGAGACCCGTAGACTCACACAGAGACCCATAGACTCACACAGAGACCAACAGACTCACACAGAGACCCACAGACTCACACAGAGACCGACAGACTCACACAGAGACCCGCCGCACGTTAAGCGAGGGCTCGCCGTAGAACATTTGGGGCGATTGCCAGTCTCCGCCAGTGTGTTGCTGCCCTGCTGATGAAAAAGAAAACGCCAGAGAGACAGATAGTTTGCGATCTCGCTGTCGTCGTCATCGCCAGTGTTGTTGTTTGTCTGTCGTTGTAAATAAATGAACTCGTCACGAGGAAACATCCCAGGGTGTGAATCAGAGGTCGCAATCGGGTACCCGGTACCCGTACCCTACCCGATACCCGGCTATCCGAACCCGTCCGGGTACGGGTAGCCGGGTAGGCCGTGAGTCACTGGTGAGTCACCGTTTGTCACTCATTTCCCAACGTCTTGTCTCTTCTCACAATTCAAGTTCCTAGAATCAACCCACCCGCGCCTGCAACATTGCTTCATCCCAGAGGTCGCAATCGGGTATCCGATACCCGTACCCTACCCGATACCTTGCCGGGTACGGGTAGCCGGGTATCGGGTAGGGTACTGGTATCGGGTACCCGTTTGCGACCCTGGTGTGGCCGGGTACGGGTACGGGTAAGGAATAAAAACCCGTTTTCGCCCTCTGGTGTGTATACAAAACTGACACCTTTATACGAGGCATCATGTTTGCAATAACCACAACACAAGCAGTCAAAATGCAAACAAAAAGAAACAACTTCTTCTTGGTTCTTTCGGTAAAGTCACGTAGAAGGGAAATAATAAAATAATAAACATAAAACATAATAAAACATATTCTTAGGTTTTTTCGGTAAAGTCACGTAGGTAAAACATCAAAATTAATGAAAATAAAATAAAATAACAAAAAACACGACGTTTCGGAGGCAACACAAGTCTCCGTCATCAGGTGGGACCGTCACAGCCGAATTAGCTGCATCAAGTGAGGCAATGATTCAAGATGTAATCCCTTATAAGCAAGTTGAAGGGGGGAGGAGAGGGGGGGGGCTCATCAGAATGTGGTAGCCAATGAATGGAACGCATCGGGAGGGGGGGGGGGAGCGGGGCCATTGTTTTGGCCCCCCTCCCGATCCCCCCCCCTCCCCCTCCCGATGCGTTGTGCTTAGTGCTCCGTGCTGTCTTTGAGCCCCGCCCCCCTCCCTCCCGATGCGTTCCATTCATTGGCTACCACATTCTGATGAGCCCCCCCCCTCTCCTCCCCCCTTCAACTTGCTTATAAGGGATTACATCTTGAATCATTGCCTCACTTGATGCAGCTAATTCGGCTGTGACGGTCCCACCTGATGACGGAGACTTGTGTTGCCTCCGAAACGTCGTGTTTTTTGTTTTTATTTTATTTTATTTTCATTAATTTTGATGTTTTACCTACGTGACTTTACCGAAAAAACCTAAGAATATGATTCCTTGCAGTCACGAAAGCTTCAAATCCATAATAAAACAATTCTCACGACGTTTCGGCCACAACGCAAGCAGCCGTCCTCAGGTGAAGAACAGGTCTCATTCAGACGCTGTCTTCCCGACAGACCTGTTCTCCACCTGAAGACGGCTGCTTGCGTTATGGCCGAAACGTCATGAGAATTGTATTTTATCATGTTTAATTTTTATTATTTTATTATTTCCCTTCTACGTGACTTTACCGAAAAAACCAAGAAGATGAATCCCTGCAGTCACGAAATATTTAAATCTAAATAATAAAATATGTTTTATTTTTATTATTTTATTATTTCCCTTCTACGTGACTTTACCGAAAGAACCAAGAAGATGAATCCCTGCAGTCACGAAAGCTTTAAATCGACATTCATGACGATGCTTTGCTCACCGCTAACCCTCGTGCCTGTCCCCGGGTCGAGGGACAGTTGGCCGCTGAGCCGATTAAGGCCGTACACGCACATTGCACTTGGGTGTGCATTGGCTTAGCGCGCTCTCTCTACTGTCTGTCTGTCTCTCTGTGTCTGCCTGTGTCTCTGTGTCTCTCTTTGTGTATCTCTGTGTCTCTGTGTCTCTCTGTGTCTGTCTGTCTTTATGTGTCTCTCTGTCTGTCTGTCTCTCTGTGTCTCTGTCTCTCTGTGTCTCTCTCTGTCTGTCTCTCTGTGTCTCTCTGTGTGTGTGTGTCTCTCTCTCTCTCTGTGTCTGTCTGTGTCTCTGTGTCTCTCTTTGTGTATCTCTGTGTCTCTGTCTGTCTCTCTGTCTGTCTCTCTCTCTCTCTGTGTCTGTCTGTGTCTGTCTGTGTCTCTCTTTGTGTATCTCTGTGTCTCTGTCTGTGTCTCTGTCTGTGTCTCTGTGTCTCTCTGTGTGTCTCTCTCTCTGTGTCTGTCTGTGTCTCTGTGTCTCTCTTTGTGTATCTCTGTGTCTCTGTCTGTGTCTCTGTGTGTCTCTCTGTGTCTCTCTGTGTCTCTCTCTGTGTGTGTCTCTCTCTCTGTCTGTCTGTGTCTCTGTGTCTCTCTGTGTGTCTCTCTCTTTGTGTCTGTCTGTGTCTCTGTGTCTCTCTTTGTGTATCTCTGTGTCTCTGTCTGTGTCTCTGTGTGTCTCTCTGTGTCTCTCTCTGTGTGTCTCTGTGTCTCTCTTTGTGTATCTCTGTGTCTCTGTCTGTGTCTCTGTGTGTCTCTCTGTGTCTCTCTCTCTCTGTGTCTCTGTGTCTCTGTGTGTCTCTCTCTGTGTGTCTCTCTCTGTGTGTCTCTGTGTGTCTCTCTGTGTCTTTCTGTGTGTCTCTCTCTGTGTGTCTCTGTGTCTCTGTCTGTGTCTCTGTGTCTCTCTGTGTCTCTCTGTGTGTCTCTCTGTGTCTCTCTCTGTGTGTCTCTGTGTGCGGTCAGACAAATGTGACGATGTGTGACGAGGGGGGGGGGGGGTTGAGAAATGTGACGTCACATCAAAATTCGTAACTTTAAATAAATGTAGACAACACGTTCTACTTAATTAAATTGACTTTTTAATAAATGTTTTCTCCTACAACATCAGAGTGCAGCGCCACATTAAATACGCACTACAATGACAATAGTTTGAAGCGATTTGAAGCATGTTTTATTTTCAAAATGGAAATATCGTTTTGGGGGAGGGGGGGGGGGCAGAGCTTTGTGACGTCATATTTGAGGGGGGGGGGGTGGTCTGACTTTTTGTGACGCCGTGTGACGAGCTGGGGGGGGGGGGGTCAAAATCGTCCAAAGTCGCGTGACGTCATTTATGGACGGCCCCAAAGAGCTGAGAGTTTGTTTTTCTTGTTTGTACTACTTAACAAATAACACCGTGTGTCATGCCCCTTATGGCGGGTGCTATGTTTTATTGAATAGGCCGTAACTTCTAAACTGTCTCGTTGGCTTATGAGCCGGGCACTTATTCATCCGTTAAACGCGATAATTCAGCTGTAAAAGAGCGATAGTAAAACTATTGGGGGGTTTTTGTCGCACACAGGGCATAGGAACACTAGCTAGCTTTATACTGGTAGGAACCTCCTGGTTACACCAGCCCACAGGGGATTATTGTGTCCGTCGTGCAGGGAGGGGCTGGGTGGGGAGGGGCTGGGTGAGCAGGGTGGGGCTGGGTGGGGAGGGGCTGGGTAGGGAGGGGCTGGGTGGGGAGGGTGGGGAGGGGCTGGGTGGGGAGGGTGGGGAGGGGCTGGGTGGGGAGGGTGGGGAGGGGCTGGGTGGGGGAGGGGCTGGTCACCCCGTGGTGCCCTTATAAAACTCAACGTTTCACCTACTCACGCCGGCTTGTGCCCGCCCTCACAGTCGGGCATATTTGCGGAATACACCACGCCGCCGTTGACCCTGCAGGCCATTGACCGAGCAACCCAACGTTCCTACCAGCTCCCTCCGCAGCAGCGATGTGTTTTGTGTGTTGGGTGATTAGTTTACCTTTTGTGTACTTTGCACTACCGTTGTGTTTTTTGTAACTGTTTGTCGGTCTTCTTGGTTATTTCGGTGAAGTCATCACGTAGAAGGGAAATAATAAAATAATAAAAATAAAACATAATAAAATAATTCTCACGACGTTTCGGCCACAACGCAAGCAGCCGTCCTCAGGTGAAGAACAGGTCTGTCGGAAAGACAGCGTCTGAATGGGCACCACCAGGCTTGGCAGCGTATATTTAAGCTGGGTTAGAGGGGGGAAGGGGCTGCTTGACAAGGAATTTGCATATCAAGAGGAATTTAGCATATTTATGGGAAATGCAGATATGGGATTAGTCACTACTTGTGAAATGCGTATGAGGTGGGGGGGGGGGGGTTCAAAGTCATATTATGCCCGTGCATTATGCAGGATTAGCAGCATCAAAGGGAGGGAGTAGGGTTAGCAGTAATAGAGGGAAGGAATTTTAATAGTAAGGAGCTGCAGCAGCTGTCGTTGTGACGTTTTAACCCCGTGGCTCCTACTGGACACCTGAGAAAAGAGCTTCGTAGATTTTCCGATTCCTCCCGCAGTATAAATTAATATTCTGACATTGGCGCATCCCGATTTAAAGCTTTCGTGACTGCAGGGATTCATCTTCTTGGTTCTTTCGGTAAAGTCACGTAGAAGGGAAGTAATACAATAATTAAAATAAAACATAATAAAATAAAATAATTCTCACGACGTTTCACCTGAAGACGGCTGCTTGCGTTGTAGCCGAAACGTCGTGAGAATTATTTTATTTTGTTTTATTTTTATTATTTTATTACTTCCCTTCTACGTGACTTTACCGAAAGAACCAAGAAGATTGGCGCATCCGTTGAGTTTGTCCACTGCCACAAACGCAGCCGCAGTCATCGCCCCGTGAGAAATAGGAATCGGGTTTTGCCCCGTTCGGGCAATAAAAGAGGTTGTAAAGCTGTTCAAACAGCAAATCGATAACTTTTGCAAGCGACAAAGTACTGCATTAACCGCACGTACTTGTGGTAAAATATGCAAACAGAGACATCAGGCTGCTTTAGGGCCTAGTTTCTGTACCAGTGTCAGACCAGACAACGCCACAAGGTCGAACAGGAAAGAGCTGGAGTTGAGTCAGTTGATTCCTGTGTTGCGTTTTCGAATATCTAAACACCGCCTATTTTACACCCATTGGAACCTCATTTGCCAGTAGCAAAATATGATAATTGTTTTTTTAACCTTTTAACTGGCAACAAAACTGACACCTTTTGCAAGGAATCATGCTTACATTAACCACAATACTTGCAGTCAAATGCAAACAAAAAAACAATACTCTGATAATTTATGCATTGTCTTTGAAACGGATTGGTCCACACCAGAGACAGCTTTCTTTGGAGCCTAGTCTCATATGGTGTTCGACCAGATGACACCAAAAGGCGCAGTTTTGTTGCCATAAAAAAGGGGAAAAACCCAATTAGTATATTTTGGTAATGCCAAAGGATGATGGTGTTTATTTTCGTTAATTGTCTGTAGGCCTCAGGGAACTAGTCCCAGCCTTGCCGGGTTTCCATGGCAACCAACCGCCTGGCCCGCACACCTGAGCGAGGGGCGGGGTGGGGGTAAAGGGGGGGAGGGGTGGGGGGGATAAGGGGAGGGGCCTTGGATAGAGGGGCGGGGTTGGGGGGAGGGTCCACCGGAACTCCGCCCCTCGCCCACCTGAGGTGTTGGGAGTGGAAGGGAGAGAGAGAGGGGGTTGGGCGAATGGGGTGAGGGGCGGGGGTGTGGGGGGATTACGTGGGGGGGGGGATTACGTGGGGGGGGGGATTACGTGGGGGGGGGGTTACGTGGGGGGGGGGGGGGTTTCCTGGGGGGAGGGGTCACGTGGGGGGTGACGTGGGGGGGTTACGTGGGGGGGTTTTACGTGGGTGGGGGGGGTTACGTGGGGGGGGGGGGGGGTCACGTGGGGGCTGGGAGGTTCCGTGTGGGGGAGGGGGCTTCCGTGGGGGGGGGGGGGTCACGTGGGGGGGGCTGGGAGGTTCCGTGTGGGGGAGGGGGGTGCATGGAGATGGGGGGCGGGGAGAATCCACCGGAACTCCGCCCCTCACCCACCTGCGGCGTGACGTCACGGGGCGGGAACCGAGGTGGAGAAGCAGCAGGAGCAGGAGGATGATGAGGAGACGTCTCACAGAGATGGCCGCCGTCACTGTGTCTCGCTCTTGGCGGCTGCTGCTGCTGCTACAGGCGACGGCGATCGCCATGGGCGGTGAGTCGGAGGCTGTCTGGTGGGGGGGGGGGGGGAGTCGTGACATCTTTGTTTGCGAGGCTTTGTGTGTGTGTGTGTGTTTTTTTCGTGTTTTTTTTGGTAAGTTTTGTTGACAAGTGTACCTAGACCTGAGGACGGCTGCTTGCGTTGTGGCCGAAACGTCGTGAGAATTGTATTTTATTATGTTTTATTATTTTTATTATTTTATTACTTCCCTTCTACGTGATGACTTTACCGAAAGAAACCAAGAAGATGAATCCCTGCGGTCGCGAAAGCTTTAAATCGACATTTAAGTGTACCTAGCCTGGCACGAGCGCTGTTGGTAACGGTGGCGACGGGGGAGGGAGGGGAGTTGTGAGGGGATTTTAATGTCTCGAAGTGAACCTAGCCTGGCACACGAGCTGGTGGCGGTAACGGGAGGAGCGGTGGCGCAGTGGTTAGCGACTCTGACCGCGTGCGGGTTTCGATTCCCTTTAAACGAGTCGCCTGTTGCCCATAGCTGCTGCCCGCTTACTCGCTAACAGCACTTGCCCCTACAGTCTGTGAAGGCTACACGGGGCATCTTTGTAGTGTGTTTCTGTGAGTGGAAGGGAGACAAAGGCGGTCGGGCGTGGTGCTGGCCACCTACCCACCCCCCTCTTCGTAGGTGCTGACAGCACTTGTCCCTAGAGTCTGTCAAGGCTACACGGGGCATCTTTGTCTTTCCTGGATACATCCATAGGTGATGCTTCATAGGTGATGCTTCATAGGTGAAACTTCATAGGTGAAACTTCATAGGTGATGCTTCATAGGTGAAACTTCATAGGTGATGTTTCATAGGTGAAACTTCATAGGTGAAACTTGATAGGTGAAACTTCATAGGTGATGCTTCATAGGTGAAACTTCATAGGTGAAACTCCATAGGTGATGCTTCATAGGTGATGCTTCATAGGTGAAACTTGATAGGTGAAACTTCATAGGTGATGCTTCATAGGTGATGCTTCATAGGTGAAACTTGATAGGTGAAACTTCATAGGTGATGCTTCATAGGTGAAACTCCATAGGTGAAACTTCATAGGTGAAACACTTCATAGGTGATGCTTCATAGGTGATGCTTCATAGGTGATGCTTCATAGGTGATGCTTCATAGGTGAAGCTTCATAGGTGATGCTTCATAGGTGATGCTTCATAGGTGATGCTTCATAGGTGAAACTCTATAGGTGAAACTCCATAGGTGAAGCTTCATAGGTGATGCTTCATAGGTGAAACTCCATAGGTGAAGCTTCATAGGTGAAGCTTCATAGGTGATGCTTCATAGGTGAAGCTTCATAGGTGATGCTTCATAGGTGAAACTTCATAGGTGATGCTTCATAGGTGATGCTTCATAGGTGAAGCTTCATAGGTGATGCTAGATAGGTGATGCTTCATAGGTGAAGCTTCATAGGTGATGCTACATAGGTGATGCTTCATAGGTGAAACTCCATAGGTGAAACTCCATAGGTGATGCTAGATAGGTGATGCTTCATAGGTGATGCTTCATAGGTGATGCTTCATAAGTGAAACTCCATAGGTGAAACTCCATAGGTGAAGCTTCATAGGTGATGCTTCATAGGTGATGCTTCATAGGTGATGCTTCATAGGTGAAGCTTCATAGGTGATGCTTCATAGGTGATGCTTCATAGGTGATGCTTCATAGGTGATGCTTCATAGGTGAAACTCCATAGGTGAAACTCCATAGGTGAAGCTTCATAGGTGAAGCTTCATAGGTGATGCTTCATAGGTGAAACTCCATAGGTGAAACTTCATAGGTGATGCTTCATAGGTGAAGCTTCATAGGTGAAGCTTCATAGGTGATGCTTCATAGGTGATGCTTCATAGGTGATGCTTCATAGGTGAAACTCCATAGGTGATGCTAGATAGGTGATGCTTCATAGGTGAAGCTTCATAGGTGATGCTACATAGGTGATGCTTCATAGGTGAAACTCCATAGGTGAAACTCCATAGGTGATGCTAGATAGGTGATGCTTCATAGGTGATGCTTCATAGGTGATGCTTCATAAGTGAAACTCCATAGGTGAAACTCCATAGGTGATGCTTCATAGGTTAAACTCCATAGGTGATGCTTCATAGGTGATGCTTCATAGGTGATGCTTCATAGGTGAAACTTCATAGGTGCTTTAGTGGAGTAACAGACACTGAATAAGCGTGTGACGAGCAAAAATAAGAATAGGGACTTTTTTAAATAGAGGGTTAATCCAGCACACACACACACAGCACTTGATGATGAACGTGCATATATGATTACGATAAACACGCATTGTCTCTTTGAAACTGATCGTCTGAGCCATTGTCTTTGAAAAGGCTGCCTGCCCTCTGGGGTAGGCTAATCGGTTTCAAATACAATTCAAAATTTACTATCAGAGCGGTGGTTCTAGATTTGAAGCTTTCGTGACTGCAAGGATTCATATTCTTAGGTTTTTTCGGTAAAGTCACGTAGGTAAAAAATTAAAATTAATAACATTAAAATAAAAATCACGACGTTTCGGAGGCAACACAAGCTTCCGTCTTCAGGTGGAACCGTCACAGCTCGATAGCTGTATCACTTGCTGTATCACTTGATACAGCTATCGCTTGATACAGCAATCGTGCTGTGACGGTTCCACCTGAAGACGGAAGCTTGTGTTGCCTCCGAAACGTCGTGATTTTTATCGTATTTTTATTTTACTTTTATTAATTTGAATTTTTAACCTACGTCACTTTACAGAAAAAACCTAGGAATATCAGAGCGGAGTTTGTTTGCGTGCTCGCCACAAAGTATCGTGGTGTCGTCCATGCGGTAACGAGATCCCTCGCGAAAGGTTTCGCGGTTTTATTTCGCCAGAAATGCTTAAACCTATTTGTTTTTTTGTCATACTTTGATAGTGGAAACAAAAATGAGGTTCCCATGATAACCACTTTGTGTTCTGCCAGCTATAATTTGGAGTTTGCGTGTCGCTCTCTCATCATCATCATCATGGTGGCTAGGAGATGTTAACTACCTCGCCTGGTATACAGGAGGTCGTGGGTTTTATCCCGACCCTGACACCTGCTGTTTATTTGGAGTTTGCGTCTTTCTCTCATCATCATCACGGTGGCTAGGAGATGTTAACTACCTCGCCTGCTATGCCAGGAGGTTCATGGGTTCGATCTCGACCATGACATAGCTGAGTGGGTCTTAGGTGGTAAAAATACAAATAGTTTAAGTAGTTTAGAGTGGGCGAGTGATTGGGTGGGCAAGTGATTATGCGAGTGAGTGATTGGGTTAGTGGGTGGGTGTATGAGTGAGTGAGTTAGTGAGTGTATGAGTGAGTGGGTTAGTGGGTGAGTGTACGAGTGAGTGAGTGGGTGAGTGTACGAGTGAGTGAGTGGGTGAGTGTACGAGTGAGTGAGTGTGTGAGTGAGTGGGTTAATGGGTGAGTGTACGAGTGAGTGAGTGGGTTAGTGGGTGAGTGTACGAGTGGGTTAGTGAGTGAGTGTACGAGTGAGTGATTGGGTGAGTGATTGGGTGAGTGTACGAGTGTGTGAGTGAGTGGGTTAATTGGTGAGTGTACGAGTGAGTGGGTGGGCTAGTGAGTGAGTGTACCAGTGAGTGTGTGGGTTAGTGAGTGAGTGAGTGTGTGGGTTAGTGAGTGAGTGAGTGTGTGGGTGAGTGGGTGAGTGTACGAGTGAGTGAGTGTACCAATGAGTGAGTGTGTTAGTGAGTGAGTGAGTGTGTGGGTGAGTGGGTGGGTTGGTGAGTGAGTGAGTGTACCAATGAGTGAGTGTGTTAGTGGGCGAGTTCTCGTCGCTTCAATCCGGCCGTGTGAGTGCCGTTCCCCGACTTGACCTCTCTCGCTCCGCTGACAGCCCTTGCCCCCCACACACAGTTCGTGTGAGGCTCTCTGGCGGGGAGAAGGAACCTGATGGACACCTTGTCCATTTGTGTCGTGGCACCCAAATGCGGGTGATCACCCACATCGCGTGGATCGGGGGGGGGGTCTCGTGACGTGTCGTGGGTTCTGTCAGGGGCAAGGGTTGCAAGAACTTAAATCCGCATTGTTGTGACTTGACGTCAGACCACGTGTTCTCCCACCCCCCCCCCCCAGCTTTGTTAGCACCTGGGTCGTATGCGCGTCGTCATCGTCGTCATCATCATCATCGTCTCGATTTAAAGCTTTCGTGACTGCAGGGATTCATCTTCTTGGTTCTTTCGGTAAAGTCACGTGACTTTACCGAAAGAAACAAGAAGATCATCATCGTTGTCGTCATCGTCGTCATGATCATCGTTGTCGTCATCATCGTCATCGTCATCATTATCGTCGTCGTCATCGTCATCATCGTCATCATCGTCGTCATCGTCATCATCGTCATCGTCGTCATCATCGTCGTCATCGTCATCATTATCGTCGTCGTCATCGTCATCATCATCATCGTTGTTGCATATTTCGCCGTTCGTTGGTTATTCGCCCTGACAGCGCTTGCGGGTTCGTGGTGGCTATGACGATGGCGTGGGTGGTGGGTGGATGTTCGTCTCGGTCTTTGAAGCCCGTGGCCTCTTGGACTCCCCCCCCCCCCTTGCTCCCTTGCGTTGTTTCGTCCGTGTGTGTTGAACACGTCTGAGGCTTTCGCGAGCAATGTTATTCACAATCAACGTTGTTGGGTTTAGATTGCGTTATTATTTATAAATGTGTCGTAACCCTCCACCACGACCAATCAGCAAAAAAAGTGTTACGTTGACAAAAGACAATAGTTCAACGCAAACTCCAAATATACAGCAGCAGACGTCAGGGTCGGGATCGAACCCACGACCTCCTGTATACCAGGCGAGGTAGTCAACATCTCCTAGCCACCTTGGGATCGAGCCCACGACCTCCTGCGTACCAGGCGAGGTAGTTAACATCTCCTAGCCAACGTGGGATCGAGCCCAAGACCTCCTGTGTACCAGGCGAGGTAGTTAACATCTCCCAGCCACCGTGAGATCAAGCCCAAGACCTCCTGCGTACCAGGCGAGGTAGTTAACATCTCCCAGCCACCGTGGGATCGAGCCCACGACCTCCTGCGTACCAGGCGAGGTAGTTAACATCTCCTGGCCACAGTGAGATCGAGCCCACGACCTCCTGTGTACCAGGCGAGGTAGTCAACATCTCCTAGCCACCGTGGCGCGCAGCTTATCTCGTCCAGAGATGGTGAACACATCCACATGGGGCTTGATTCATCATTCCGGATATTCTCGTTTGGTGAGCGGTGTGCTTTGCATGTAACCTGCTACCCACCCCTCACCCGCATCTCTCTGTCTCTCTCTCCCATCCCGAGTGGTTGAGCAAGCCATAGGCCATGGGGGTGGGGGGAAACGAAAGCAGATTATCGGTATTGTTTGGGTCTTTCAGTGACTCATCTTCTTGGTTCTTTCGGTAAAGTCACGTAGAAGGGAAGTAATAAAATAATAAAAATAAAACATAATAAAATAATAATTCTCACGACAACGCAAGCAGCCGTCTTCTTCACCTGAAGACGGCTGCTTGCGTTGTGGCCGAAACGTCGTGAGAATTATTTTATTATGTTTTATTTTAATTATTTTATTACTTCCCTTCTACGTGACTTTACCGAAAGAACCAAGAAGATGAATCCCTGCAGTCACGAAAGCTTTAAATCGAAATCTTTCAGTGACGTCACGGTAGATAGGTTCAATGAAAAAAACCCCCCAAAAAACTACGACGTTTCGATCGCAACACAAGCGGTCGTCTTCAGGAAAAGAGTTTTTGTTACTTAATTTGAAACTATGTGACCCAAAGAATGTGATCTCCTGCACTCACGAAAGCTTTAAGTCAGGATGATTGGTACTACGATCAGAAGAAACAAAACGTTGAAACTTTGATGAACGCATCGTGTGGAGCTCGTCGAGAGGAACAGATCGCCGTGTCGTTCGCCTTCGACGGACATAAAATCAGGTCGCAACGCAGTTTATTCAAGACCCGGGGGGCTTATGGAACCCCCCCCCCCACCTCCTGGGGTCCTGCCATCAGGAGCAAGTGTTGTGTTACACCGACACCAAAGAAGCGTTAAAGGGACCGAAGTTATGAAATCCCGTTGGTCTCCACGGCGAATCAGTCGCGGATAGAATCGACGCAGGGTTTGTGTGTGTCTCGATGTGTACGGCGTGCCTGGCAAGGCGATGTTGAATAATCCTTGCCAGGACCTTTCCCAGCACACTGAGGAGTGAGATGCCCCTGTAGTTGTTACAGTCTGTGCGGTCCCCCTTCTTAAAGAGGGGGACCACCAGGGCATCCTTCCAATCCTACGGAACTCATCCAGTGGGTCCAGACTGTTGTTATGATGTCATGTAGGGCAGTCTGTGCACAAATGTCACCCTCCCTGAGCATTTCTCTTGGGAGATCATCTCTGCCCGGTGCCTTTCCTGGTCTCTGGATCACGTTCAGTACTTCCTCAACAGATGGCACGTCAGCCAGCCACTCACAGGGGGTGACTTCCTCTTCCAATGTTTGAGGCACGGCAGCCTCAGCAGGGTCATCACCACTTTGTGCCATGATGTTTTCCTGGCTGAGGGATTTTTCCTCCCCCAGGACCTCACAGAAATGCTCAGCCAATCTGCAAACCTGTTCCTGGGGGTCGGAGATTGGATCACTGTTTTTTCCTGAATGATGGTAATAGGTGTGGCGCTGCAGGTTACTTTTTTTGATGGAATTTAAGAGTGATTTGTGATCACGGGCCACTGAGGCAGATTCCAACTCCTTAGCAACCCGCGACCACCACCTATCCTTGCAGTGCCTCACGGCTCTCTGAACCTCCGAGCGAAGGCTGCGGTAAGCCTCCTCATTCTCTGACTTGGGATGCTGTAGACGATGAGAGTTGGTCTGTCACTTTTTCTCAGCTAGCCTGAACACCTCCTTTGTCAGCCAGGGTCTCTGGGGAGGTCTGGACCGCGTACCCAAAGCGGCCATTGCAGCTGCATGAATCACAGTCCTAAACCATTTCCCCTTGGCATCAGGAGTGGGGGGACGATGCCAATCCCAGCTGCAAGTGATGATGAAATTCTCGCTTGCAACATTCATCAGCTAGCTGAGACCATGCCACTAAGGGTTTGAATGGGGTCCTGGGTGTACACACACCACTGGAGTGGAAGAATAGCAGGCGCATCTTACAGATGACTAGTCGATGGTCAGTGGGCAGATCAGCTTCACGGTAGGTCCTGGTGTCAAGGACATGGGCCCGCATCCGCTGTTCCGTCACTATGTAGTCCAGCAGATGTTCTTACTTGGACCCAGTGTACATCTATGATGTGTGGATGTGCTGATGCCAATACAGCCCATAGGCTGTACAAAAGTCTGGCAGCCTCCTACCGTTGTTATTGAGCTGATCTGGCCCATGCCTTCCATTCACTCCATTAAAGTCACCCAACAGGATGACTCTATCCCGAGGGGCCACTTTTAACTAGCACCTGTGACAGGAGGTCATAGAAGGCATCTAACTCATCGGCCTTGCCTGCATCCCTCCACTGATGTTCGTCTTCGGTGGGGGCATAAGTAACCACGACCACCACTCCTCGCCTCTGGTTCATGGGAAGGTGAGCCCAAAGTAGCCTGGGGCTTAAAGCTTCCCATACCACGCTCCCACGTCTCCTTCATTATTTTATTCAGAAGAAGAGCCACACCCTGTTGTTTGGCAGTCTCCTGCCCCGAGTAGAGGACTGTCCCCACCCCTCATGGTGGCTGGAGCCAGAGCCGGTCCACCGGACCTCCTGAATGCCACAGAGATCCAGGCGGTACCGGTCCAGCTCCTGACAGAGGAGTGGCAGCCTCTCCTCCGCAGTGAGCGTTCGAACATTCCACGTGGCCACCCGCAGTGGCGTTTTGCTGTTTCTGGAGGAACCCCGAGGGTGAAGATTCAGTCTCCTGGCTCCGCCAAATGGGGATTGGCCAGGAGACGTCATGGACGCATGTCCACCCGGGGCCTCTGGCACAGGCTTGTTTCGTTATCTTGTTTCGAGGTTTAGTGGCAATTAATTGAAGGTGGAGGAGTTACCAGCCCCTCGCACCCACCCAGAGCCGCCTTTGGCCGCTGTGGTGGCTACAAACGCCATGAGGTGAATGGTCAATTTAAATTGGCCCTCCCCCCCCCATGACACTGCTCACCCACAGCGTTACGTGTACACACACACACAAGATCCCACGTTTAGCCTTAACAGACCGATTTAAAGCTTTCGTGACTGCAGGGATTCATCTTCTTGGTTATTTCGGTAAAGTCACGTAGAAGGGAAATAATAAAATAATAAAAATAAAACTATAAAATAATTCTCACGACGTTTCGGCCACATCGCAAGCAGCTGTCCTCAGGTGAAGAACAGGGCTGTCGGAAATACAGCGTCATTCAGAGCGTCATTCAGACGCTGTCTTTCCGACAGACGCTGTTCTCCACCTGAGGACAGCTGCTTGCGATGTGGCCGAAACGTCGTGAGAATTGTATTTTATTATGTTTTATTTTTATAATTTTATTATTTCCCTTCTACGTGACTTTACCGAAAGAACCAAGAAGATGAATCCCTGCAGTCACGAAAGCTTTAAATCGAAATTTGTTCATTCAGACGCTGTCTTTCCGACAGATGCTGTTCTTCACCTGAGGACGGCTGCTTGCGTTGTGGCCGAAACGTCGTGAGAATTGTATTTTATTATTTCTAGATTTGAAGCTTTCGTGACTTGCAAGGATTCATGCCCTCAGTGTTTTTCGGTAAAGTCACGCGGGTAAAAAAAATGAAATAAAAATTTATGAAAGTAACAACAGAAATGTATTATTTTATTTCTATTATGCCTTTTATTAATTTTAATTAAAAAATTTTACCCACGTGACTTTACCGAAAAACACTAAGAGTATTCTAGATTTGAAGCTTTCGTGACTGCAATGATTCATATTCTCAGGTTTTTTTTCGGTAAAGTCACGTAGGTAAAAACATTAAAATTTAATGTTTTTACCTACGTGTTTTTTGTTTTATTTTACTTTCATAAATTTTAATGTTTTTACCTACGTGACTTTACCGAAAAAAAACCTGAGAACACTAAGAGTATGTATTTTATTATGTTTTATTATTTTATTATTTCCCTTCTACGTGACTACCGAAAGAACCAAGAAGCCTTAACAGACTGATTGGGGGCAAGTGACGTTAGCGGAGTCGGGAACCGAACCTGGGTGCTAACCGCTGCACCTCTGCTCCCCGCGGCCTTATAAGGACATCCACAAAGACAAAGATCCCCGTGTAGGCTGTGACAGCCTGTGGGGCAAGTGCTGTTAGCGAGCACCTGTGAAGGCTGGCATGGCACACGAGGGGGTGGGTGGCCAGTACCACGCCCGGCCGCCTTTGTCTCCCCAGCGGCGATGTTTACTACACACCGCACCGGTATTTGAGGCTGAGTCGACCTAGGGAAGGCCCAGGACCGGTTCGGATAATCGTCGGTGGTGTTGGCCGTGAGCGGGAATTGAAACCGGGTCGGCGGGTTCGTAGCGCAGCGTAGCGCTAACCGCAACACCACCGCTCCCAACACACACACACCGACACGCACACACACACTGACACACACACACTGACACACACACACTCACGTGTACACACACACACACACGTGTACACACACACTGACACACACACGTGTACACACACACTGACACACACACTCACGTGTACACACACACACTGACACACTGACACACACACACTCACGTGTACACACACACTCACGTGTACACACACACACCTGTACACACACACTGACACACACACTCACGTGTACACACACACACTGACACACTGACACACACACACACACATTGACACACACACACGTGTACACACACACACGTGTACACACACACACGTGTACACATACACTGACACACACATTCACGTGTACACACACACTGACACACTGACACACACACACTGACACACACTGACACACACACACACTGACACACACACTCACCCACACAGTCACGCACTGTGTGTCATCACACGGAACTTGTTGATGAGTGAGGTATTGTGTATTTGTTGCCACAGAGCAGCGGCGCCAACGCAACAGCAGCAGCAGCACACACAGACACACAAAGACAAAGATCCCCCGTGTAGCCTGAACAGACTGTAGGGGCAAGTGCTGTTAGCGAGTAGCACCTATGAAGGCCGGCACGGTACACGAGGGGGTGGGTGGCCAGCACCACGCCCGGCCGCTTTTGTCTCCCCAGTGGCGATGTTTACTACACACAGCACCGGGCAACTCATTTGAGGCTGAGTCGACCTAGGGGAGGCCCAGGACCGGTTCAGATAATCGTCACCGGTGGTGTTGGCCGTGAGCGGGAATCGAACTCGGGTCGCCGGGTTCGTAGCGCTGACCGCTGCACCACCGCTCCCCACACACACACACTGACACACACAGGCACACACACAGATACATACACACACAGATACACACACGCAGATACAAAGATCCCCCGTATAGCCTTAACAGACTGTAGGGGCAAGTGCTGTTAGCGAGCACCTATGAAGGGCGGAACGGTACAAATATTTCCCAGAGACGCGAATTCCGTAAGAGAAGCGGGCTTGTAGCCGGGCCAGGAATGTCGGAATCTCGTTGTGTGTGTTTTTTTCCTTCCCCCCCCCCCCCTGGACTTTGTTTCATTTAACGTAAACTCACCGGTGGCTGCTGCTGTGGTGGTGGCTGTGGTGGTGGTGGTGGTGGCTGTGGTGGTGGTGGTGGTAGCGGTGGTGGTGGTGGTAGCGGTGGTGGTGGTGGTGGTAGTGGTGGTAGCGGTGGTGGTGGTGGTAGTGGTGGTAGCGGTGGTGGTGGTGGTAGTGATGGTAGCGGTGGTGGTGGTGGTGGTGGTAGTGGTGGTGGTAGCGGTGGTGGTGGTGGTGGTAGCGGTGGTAGTGGTGATAGTGGTGGTGGTAGTGGTGATAGTGGTGGTGGTAGTGGTGATAGTGGTGGTGGTAGTGGTGGTAGCGGTGGTGGTGGTGGTGGTAGCGGTGGTGGAGGTAGTAGTGGTGGTGGTAGCGGTGGTGGTGGCGGTGGTGGTGGTGGTGGCGGTAGTGGTAGCGGTGGTGGTGGTAGTGGTGGTGGTAGTGGTGGTGGTGGTGCGCGAGAGAGAGTCTGGATTGCTTCCAGAGGCGGTTAGAATCGCCTTTGTTCTTTGGACGGGGCCAAGTGTTTATGGAAGAGAAAAAAACTCTAAAAGCTGGCTTGAATTACGGCGAGAGAGAGACGGAGGGAAAGAGAGAGGGAGGGGAAGAGAGAGAGACTTTTAACTTTTTAAACACATTCCTGCGGAGGGAACTGGTAGGAACGTTGGGTTGCTCGGTCAATGGCCAGTGGTCAACGGCGGCGTGGTGTATTCCGCAAATATGCCCGACTGTGAGGGCGGGCACAAGCCGGCGTGAGTAGGTGAAACGTTGAGTTTTATAAGGGCACCACGGGGTGACCAGCCCCTCCCCACCCAGCCCCTCCCCACCCTCCCCTCCCACCCAGCCCCACCCTCTCCACCCAGCCCCTCCCCACCCAGCCCCACCCCTCCCACCACCCACCCAGCCCCATCCTCCCCACCCAGTCCTTCCCCACCCTCCCCACCCAGCCCCTCCCCACCCTCCCCTCCCCACCCAGCCCCTCCCTCCCTACCCAGCCCATCCCCACCCTCCCCTCCCACCCTCACCACACACTCACCACACACTCACCACACACACCCCACACACACTCACCATACACACACCACACACTCATCCTACACACCACACACACCACACACGGACACACGTACCACACACCACACACACACCACACACACCCCCACACCCCCCACACACACACCACACACACACACCACACACCAATCACCCCCCCACACATACCACACACCACACACACCACTCACACACTCCCCACACACACCACACACACACACTACACACCACACACCACACACACTACCCACACACACTCACCACACACACCACACACCACACCTCCCCCCACACACACACCACCACACACACACTACCCACACACACCACACCCCCCCCACACACACACTACCCACACATACCATACGCACCATACACACCTCGCTCACAAACACGCCCCAGATGTACCAACCAAGAAACTGCTGCAATCCCCGTAACCGCAGGCGCTCTAAATCACTCCTCACACTCACACACTCACCACTCACACACTCACCACTCACACACTCACCACTCACACACTCACACGCACCACTCACACACTCAACACTCACACACTCACACACTCACACACTCACCACTCACACACTCACACACTCACCACTCACACACTCACACACTCACACGCACCACTCAACACTCACACACACCACTCACACACTCCCATCCTCACACACTCACACACTGACCACTCACACACTCACCACTCACACACTCACACACTCAACACTCACACGCACCACTCAACACTCACACACTCCCACATCCACCACACACACCACACACCCCCCCCCCCACACACACCACACACACTCATCACACACACACACCACGCACCATACACCAACCAAGAAACTGCTGCAATCCCCGTAACCGCAAGCGCTCTAAATCACGGGGTCGGGCGGGCGACGGGTTTAATGATTGATGTCTCACAGTCGGTGGTGCTGCCGCTGTCCACAGAGTGGTGGTGTAACATTTAATGGCAAATCTCCCCCCCACCGCACTCCTCAACTAATCTACAACTATTTTATTTCACCAGACGTGAAGCCGCGCCGAGCTACACACCATACTCACACACTCACCACACTCACCACACTCATACACCACACACACTCACCACTCACACACCACACTCACACACCACTCACACTCACCACTCACACACACCACTCACACACCCACCACACACACCACACTCACACACTCACACTCACACACTCACACGCTCACACACTCACCACACACACTCACACACTCACCACACACACTCACACACTCACCACACTCACACTCACCACTCACACACTCACCACACACACTCACCACACTCACACACTCACCACACACTCACACTCACTCACACACCACTCACACACTCACACACTCACCACACTCACCACACACCACACTCACACACTCACCACACACGCACCACTCACCACACACGCACCACTCACCACACACGCACACTCACCACACACGCACACTCACCACACTCACACACCACTCACCACACACTCACCACACACTCACACACACCACCCACACACACACCACACTCACACACACACACCACACTCACACACCACTCACACACTCACCACACACTCACACTCACCACACACACACTCACCACACACGCACCACTCACACTCACCACACTCACACACTCACACACACCACACACATACTCACCACACACACACTCACCACACACGCACCACTCACACACTCACCACACACCACACTCACACACACCACACACACTCACCACTCACACACCACAACAACAACAACAACAACCGCCATTCGCCACTTAGTGGCGGTGACGTCACCACGACGCTTGTGCCAGGCCATGTGCACCCTGAGGCCACGTGAAGTGTCGAACGCCCGCTGGCAGGAGGTCACGGGGCAGACCCAGGTACCCAGGTGCCACGGGTCGACTGACCGAGATGACTGGCTGATGCACCACCTGTGCCTCCTACTGTGCCAACTTGCTGTGCTTTAGCCACCCGGCGCTCCGCTCGTTGTTGTGAGCGTCGCTCCTCCGCCCTCCGTTGTTGTCGGAGGGCGACTGCCTCCAACTGCCCAGTAGCGTCCTTCACGAGCCTCCTCCACTGAGGCCGATCTTGACACCGCTGGTACCAGTCATCGGCAAGTCCACTCAGCTCCACGTCCTCCTGTACCACATCACTCCATCTCTTCTCTAGCCCGTGCCGCGCCCGTTTAGCCCCCTCGATCCGGCCAAACAAAAGCTGTTTAGGCATGCGGTGGCTGGGCATGCGGGCTACATGACCCAGCCAACGCAGCCTTGCCTGCCGGAGGAGCTCACTGATGGGACTTTGCCCAGATCTTTCAAGGACTTGTGAGCTCCTCACACAATCCAGCCTGGTTAAACCCAGGATGGATCGTAGGCAGGCCAGCCTAAATGTTTCCAACCGGCGAAGATGCTCCACTAGGGGGGTCCACGTTTCGCAAGCGTAGAGAAGGGAGGGAATGACCGTGGCCGAGAAGACCTGAAGCTTCGTGCGGAGCGACAGACCAGGTAGCTTCCACACAGCGTTACGCAACCGATGAAAAGATATTGCCGCTCGACTGATTCGGAGTGAGACCTCTGCTGATAAACTGGAGCCGGTCATGAGCACACTGCCCAGGTATGGGAAACTCTCTACTCTCTCCACACACACTCACCACACACGCACCACTCACCACACACGCACCACTCACCACACACGCACCACTCACCACACACGCACCACCCCTCACCACACACGCACCACTCACCACACACGCACCACTCACACACTCACCAAACACACCGTCTCCGAAGCGAGACCCGCCTGTCGCAAATGATTGTTCGACGGAGGGGGGCTGATCCGTCGTGACGTCGACATTTATAGCAGTCGCCAAATGATGGAAACGCCGTCGTGGTGGTGGTGATGATGATGATGAGAGACACGCAAACTCAAAATATACAGCAGCAGGTGTTGGGGTTGGGATCGAACCCACGACCTCCTGTACACCAGGCGAGGTAGTTAACATCTCCTAGCCACCGTGATGATGATGAGAGAGAGACACGCAAATTCCAAATATACAGCAGCAGGCGTCGGGATCGAACCCACGACATCCTGTATACCAGGCGAGGTAGTTAACATCTCGCCGAGATTTACTTGTGACGAACATGGCAGGAGCCTTGTTGTCAACCGGCGTTAAGACTCGGCGAGGCTTTCCTGGCCCAAAGAGTCGTCGTAGGAGCAAAGGTATTCACAATACTGGTAGGAACCTCCTGGTTACACCAGCCCACAGGGGATTATTGTGTCCGTCATGCAGAGAGGAGGTGGGGAGGGAGGGGCTGGGGTGGGGAGGGAGGGGCTGGGTGGGGAGGGAGGGGCTGGGTGGGGAGGGGAGAGTGGGGAGTGTGGGGAGGGGCTGGGTGGGGAGGGGAGGGTGGGGAGGGGCTAGGTGGGATGGGGAGGGGGAGGGTGGGGCT
>NC_136339.1:5280732-5311668 GCF_964198595.1 Lampetra fluviatilis
GGGGTGGAGGGGTGAGATGGAATAGATGGAGATTAGTCCACACACTCTGCTACTGTACCACCCACACACCCACCCATGGGTGTAGAAGGGAGCGAGATGGAACAGATGGGGATTAGTCCACACTCTGCTGCTGAGATGGAACAGATGGGGATTAGTCCACATGCTCTGCTGCTGTACCACCCACCTACCCACCCACGGGTGTAGAAGGGACAAGATTGAACAGATGGAGATTAGTCCACACACTCCGTTTCAATACAGTGTTGCGGGGGGGGGGGGGTGCTTTTTTCGTTGTTTTGGTAAAAAGTCTCCCGTGTCTGCGAAAGAATTTGCCGAAGTTTCAGTTCTGCAAATCAAAACACACATCTCTCTTTGTGAGCGTGGCCATGCCCTGGTGACAGTCACGCTCTGCGGTAGCTCTGTGGTGTCCACTTCTGCGGGTTCCGTTCCGTGTGAACGAGAGAGTCTCTTGAAGAAGTAGTGAGCTCGAGGTAGTTCTGTGGTGTCCACTTCCGCGGGTTCCGTTCCGAGTGAACGAGAGAGTCGCTTGAAGAAGTAGGGAGCTCGCAGGTAGTTCTGTGGTGTCCACTTCTGCGGGTTCCGTTCCGAGTGAACGAGAGAGTCGCTTGAAGAAGCAGGGAGCTCAGCGGTAGTTCTGTGGTGTCCACTTCTGCGGGTTCGGTTCCGAGTGAACGAGAGAGTCGCTTGAAGAAGCAGGGAGCTCGCAGGTAGTTCTGTGGTGTCCACTTCCGCGGGTTCCGTTCCGAGTGAACGAGAGAGTCGCTTGAAGAAGCAGGGGTCTCGCAGGTAGTTCTGTGGTGTCCACTTCTGCGGGTTCTGTTCCGAGTGAACGAGAGAGTCGCTTGAAGAAGCAGGGAGCTCAGCGGTAGTTCTGTGGTGTCCACTTCTGCGGGTTCCGTTCCGTGTGAACGAGAGAGTCACCTGAAGTGGGGATCTCAGATGTAACTCTGTGAAATCCACTTCTGCGGGTTCCGTTCTGCGGGTTCCGTTCCGAGTGAACGAGAGAGTTACTTTAAGAACTAGGGAGCTCAGAGGTAGTTCTGTGGTGTCCACTTCTGCGGGTTCCGTTCCGTGTGAACGAGAGAGTCGCTTGGAGAAGCAGGGAGCTCGGTGGTAGTTCTGTGGTGTCCACTTCTGCGGGTTCCGTTCCGCGTGAACGAGAGAGTCGCTTGGAGAAGCAGGGAGCTCGGTGGTAGTTCTGTGGTGTCCACTTCTGCGGTTCTGTTCCGAGTGAACGAGAGAGTCGCTTGAAGAAGCAGGGAGCTCGCAGGTAGTTCTGTGGTGTCCACTTCTGCGGGTTCCGTTCCGCGTGAACGAGAGAGTCGCTTGAAGAAGCGGGGATCTCGGCGGTAGTTCTGTGGTGTCCACTTCTGCGGGTTCCATTCCGTGTGAACGAGAGAGTCGCTTGAAGAAGCAGGGAGCTCGCAG
This sequence comes from Lampetra fluviatilis, assembly GCF_964198595.1. Taxonomy (NCBI): domain Eukaryota; kingdom Metazoa; phylum Chordata; class Hyperoartia; order Petromyzontiformes; family Petromyzontidae; genus Lampetra; species Lampetra fluviatilis. The sequence continues at coordinate 5,282,179 of NC_136339.1, forward strand.
GTAGTTCTGTGATGTCCACTCTGCGGGTTCCGTTCCGTGTGAACGAGAGAGTCGCTTGAAGAAGTAGGGAGCTCGCAGGTAGTTCTGTGGTGTCCACTTCTGCAGGTTCCGTTCCGAGTGAACGAGAGAGTCGCTTGAAGAAGTAGGGATCTCGGCAGTAGCTCTGTGGTGTCCACTTCTGCGGGTTCCGTCTCCGTGTGAGTCTATGGCTCTCTGCGTGAGTCTATGGCTCTCCGTGTGATTCTGTGGGTCTCTGTGTGAGTCTACGGCTCTCCGTGTGAGTCTATGGCTCTCTGTGTGAGTCTATGGGTTTGTGTGTGAGTTTATGGGTCACTGTGTGAGTATATGACTCTGTGAGTATATAGGTCTCCGTGTGAGTCTATGGCTCTCCGTGTGAGTCTATGTCTCTGTGTGAGTCTATGGCTCTCCGTGTGAGTCTGTCTCTGTGTGAGTCTATGGCTCTCCGTGTGAGTCTACGGCTCTCTGTGTGAGCCTCTGTGGCTAAATCTACCACAACTCCGACGCGTTTTGGGCACCAGCAGAGAAACACAAATACATCTACGCGACTCTTGAAGGCATTACTTCACAACCTTCTCACCACCCCCGCCCCCCGTCCCCAGGCATGGCGAACGCCCTGAAAGCCGCCACGTCGGCCTCGTCGATCGAGAAAGCGCAGGGGGAGACGGTGGTGCTGGACTGCACCTGGACGATCGACCCCACGGACACCGGGGCCCTGGACGTGGAGTGGTTCATGCAGGCGACCCCTACGAACAACTACGTGAGCGGGAGAGAGGGAGAGAGAGAGTGAGAGGGAGAGAGAGATACAGAGAGCCCAACGCACACGCAGAGATGCCCATAGACTCGTACACAGATGCATACACAGACCCCCTTGGGCTCCTACGCAGACGCTTCTCCGCAGAGGCACCAGCAGGCTCCAACGCAGATGCCCTTCGGCTCCTACGTAGACGCTGCTACGCTGAGATGCCCGTAGGCCAGAGGTCGCAAACGGGTTTTGATTCCTTATTCGTACCCGTACCTGTCCGCACCAGGGTCGCAAACGGGAACCCTACCCGTACCCGGCCGTACCCGTACCCTACCCGTACCCGGCCGGGTACGGGTAGGGTACGGGTATCGGGTACCCGATTGCGACCTCTGGCATGAAGCCATGTTGCAGGCGCGGGTGGGTTGATTCTAGGAACTTGAATTGTGAGACGAGACAAGACGTTGGGAAATGAGTGACAAACGGTGACTCACCAGTGACTCACGGCCTTCTCACTCATTGGTTGGGGTGAGTCACGTGCGGCTACCCGTACCCGGCCGGGTGTGTGAAATCAAGTCACGTAGAAGGGAAATTATAAAATAATAAAAATGTAAATCAATAAAATTCTCACGACGTTTCGACTGCAAAACAAGCAATCGTCATCAGGTGTGAAATCAAGTCACGTTATAAGGGAAATAATAAAATAATAAAAATATAAATCAATAAAATTCTCACGACGTTTCGACTGCAACACAAGCAATCATCATCAACTGTGGATTTCACAGCTGATGAAACGTCGTGATAATTTTTATTGTTTTATATTTTTATTGTTTTATTATTTCCCTTCTACGTGACTTTACCGAAAGAACCAAGAAGATGAATCCCTGCAGTCACGAAAGCTTTAAATCTAAATAACAGGTCCCTGCGGGGTGGGCTGGTAGGAACGAATAACCAAATAATATAAACATAATGTATTATTACACTTGTTTAGCCAGGAAAGCCTCACTGAGTCTAAAGGTTTTTGTAGGGTCCTGCCAAGTGTTTGCAGTAGGGGGCGATGTTGCTACACCTAATCGGACGATACGAAGGGAGAGTTTGAGGCCTAGTTCTAGGCTTTAGGCCTAGCTGTAGGCTCTAGGCCGCTGTGAGTTAATTTTTTAATTTAAATGTTTTAATTATTAATGTAAAAGCTTTAAATTTAAATGTTTCTATTTAAAAACATCAGGGAATGTAACATTGTTAAACATTAACTCCCGCCGCTGTGAGTTAATTTTTAATTTAAATGTTTTAATTTAAAGCTATCTGAGGGAATTATAAGGGAATGTTACACTTGTTTAGCCAGGAAAGGCTCACTGAGTCTAAAGGTTTTTGTAGGGTCCTGCCAAGTGTTTGCAGTAGGGGGCGATGTTGCTACACCTAATCGGACGGACGGACGGACGATATAATCTATTGTAGGCTGGTTCACTTCGTTCCTACCAGTATTAAAATAAATTTAAACCCATCCGCTTCTGTTTTCAGAGGCGACCTGTCCGTGTTTGATTGCCCATCGAAGTGGCTTTCATCATCATCGTCGTCGTCGTCGTCGTCATCATCGTCATCATCATCGTCATCATCATCGTCATCATCGTCATCATCGTCACGTGCAGATGCGTCATGTGCACAGACGGCCTGGCCTGGCACGTGGTGGGTGGTTGGTGGTGGTGGTTGGTCGTGGTGGTTGGTGGTGGTGGGTGGTGGTGGTGGGTGGTTGGTGGTGGTGTTGGTGGTGGTGGTGGTGGTAGTTGGTGGTAGGTGGTGGTGGTTGGTGATGGTGGGTGGTGGTGGTGGTGGGTAGTTGGTGGTGGGTGGTTGGTGGTGGTGGGTAGTTGGTGGTGGGTGGTAGTTGGCGGGTGGTGGTGGGTGTTGGTGTTTGTTGGTGGTGGGTGGGTGGTTGGTTATTGATGTTGGTGTATCGTCGTCTGTCCGTCCCCTACGCCCTGTCCCCAGGTGGCCACGTTTGCGGGGGGCACAGAGAACATCTACCCCGAGTACGTGTCCCGCGTGCGCTTCGCACGCAACGTGACGCAGCGCGACGCGTCGCTGCAGATCGCGGCGCTGCAGGCTAGCGACGACGGCGTCTACACGTGCAAGGTGAAGGTCGGAATGGTCATCCAGCAGGTGCCCATCAAGCTCACCGTGCTGGGTAATGCACGCACGCACACACACGCACACACGCGCACGTACACACACGGACACACACGGACACACACACGCACGCACGCGTACGCACACGCACGCACCTACACGTACACACACGCACGCACGTACACACACGTACACACACGCACGCGTACACACATGTACACACGCACATGGACCAATCAACTTCAAGGACAGTGCATATCATTACCATTATCAGAGTTGTTTCTTTTTGTTTGCATTTTGACTGCTTGTGTTGTGGTTATGGCAAACATGATGCCTTGTATAAAGGTGTCAGTTTTGTACCAGTTGAAAGGGTAAAAACCTACTACTAAAGATCATCTTCTTGGTTCTTTCGGTAAAGTCACGTACAAGGGAAGTAATAAAATAATAAAAAATAAAACATAATAAAATAATTCTCACGACGTTTCGGCCACAACGCAAGCAGCCGTCCTCAGGTGAAGACCAGGTCTGTCGAGGCGACAGCGTCTGAATGAAACAGCACACGTGCTTGGAGCATGTATATAAGCTGGGTTGGAAGGGGGGAAAAGGGCGCCTTGACAAAAGAATTTGCATATCAAGAGGAATTTAGCATATTTATGAGAAATGCAGGTATGTGATTAGTACTACTTATGCCCGTGCATTATGCAGGATTAGCAGCATCAAAGGGAGGGGATATGGGAAATGCAGGTATGTGATTAGTACTACTTATGACCGTGCATTATATACTAAAGATCACTTCTGTAACCACCTTCTCCCGCACCACCATCACCGCCCCCCCCCTCTCTGCCTGGCGTAGTGAAGCCGTCTCAGCCCAGCTGCGTGGTGAACGGTTCGGTGGCGCTGGGCAAGGATCTGTCGCTGCAGTGCCTGTCCAGGGAGGGCACGTCGCCCATCAGCTACCAGTGGAAGAAGACCAGCGGGGAGGGGGGGATGGCGGCGTTCATGATGGGTGGGTGCCGACACGGCCAGAATCGTGACGATGATGACGATGATGATGATTGATGATGATGATGATGACGATGATGATGACGATGATGATGACGATGATGATGATGGTGACCATGACGACGATGATGATGACGACGATGATAGAGACCCATACTCACACAGAGACCCATAGACTCGCACAGAGACCCATAGACTCACACAGAGACCCATAGACTCACATAGATAACCAGAGACTCATACAGAGACCCTTCCCGTCTGGCTCCCAGCAGGAGGGATGCTGCCCATCAAGAACGCGAGTGTGAGCCACTCGGGGATGTACCAGTGCAACGCCACGAACCGCGTGGGCTGGCAGTCGTGCGTCGTCCTGCTCTCCGTCGTTCCACGTGAGTCTGCCTCTCGCTACGTGTGTGCGTGCGTGCGTGCGTGTGTGTGCGTGCGCGTGTGTGTGTGCGCATTTGAGTGTGTGCGTGTGTGTGATGTGTGTGTGTGTGTGTGCGTGCATGTGTGCGCGCGTGTGTGTGCGCGCGTGTGTGTGCGCGCGTGTGTGTGCGTGTGAGTGTGCGCGTGTGCGCGTGCGTGTGTGCGTGTGTGCGCGTGTGTGTCGTGCCACTAAGAGGTGGGGCCTTACCATCAGCCCCACCAAAACGAAGCACCTGCCTGGGCATTTTGGACCATCGGGCACTCCACCCCCACAACTCCCAATCGGTGATGGGGCAGTTGTGGAGAGAGTGGAGAGTTTCCCATACCTGGGCAGTGTGCTCATGACTGGCTCCGGTTTAACAGCAGAGGTTTGTGTGCGTAGTGCAGTAACGCTGGTGTGTGTGCGATGCGTTGGCGTGCGTAGCGCAGTAACGCTGGTGCGTGTGCGGTGCGTCGGTGTGCGTAGCGCAGTAACGCTGGTGCGTGTGCGGTGCGTCGGTGTGCGTAGCGCAGTAACGCTGGTGCGTGTGCGGTGCGTCGGTGTGAGTAGCGCAGTAACGCTGGTGCGTGTGCGGTGCGTTTGTGTGAGTAGCGCAGTAACGCTGGTGTGTGTGTGGTGCATCGGTGTGCGTAGCGCAGTAACGCTGGTGCATGTGCGGTGCGTTTGTGTGAGTAGCGCAGTAACGCTGGTGCGTGTGCGGTGCATCGGTGTGCGTAGCGCAGTAACGCTGGTGTGTGTTCGATGCGTCGGTGTGTGTAGCGCAGTAACACTGGTGCGTGTGCGGTGCGTCGGTGTGCCGCGTGTAGCGAGCAGTAACGCCGGCGTGGTGGCGGGCGCCGTCATCGGCGTGCTGCTCGTCGTCGCCGTCATCGGCTTCCTCGTCTGGTACCTGCTGCGCCAGCGCAAGGGCAAGCCGGTGCGGGACCGCGACTACCACAACGACATCCGGTGAGGGACGCTCACTCGCTCGCTCGTTAGCCCGGCCGCCCGCTCACCCGCTCGCTCGCTCGCCCACTGATCCACTCGACCACCCGCCCACCCGCTCACTCGCCCACTGAGCCACTCGCCCACCCGCCCACCCACTCGCCCACTGACCCACTCGCCCACTGACCCACTCGCCCAGTGACCCACTCGCCCGCTCGCCCACTCGCGCACTGACCACCCTCCACTCTCTCCGTCCCTCGGCTCCCTCCGCTCTCTCCCTCCGTCCCTCGCCTCCCCCCCCCTCCCTCGCCTCCCCCCCCCCCTCGCTTCCCTCCCCCCTCCCTCGCTTCCCTCCCTCCCCCCCCTTCCCCCCCCTCCCTCCCCCCCTCCCTCCGCAGGATGGACGACTCCCCCCCCGCGTCGATGAGCCGCCCGCCCACTCGCGCGGCCCACGACCTGCCCAGCACCCGCACCTCCATCGGCTCGGCGACGCCCTCCAACGGCCTCCTGGCGCTCCGCTCGGCGCCGGGCGGCCCGTCGGGCCCGGGCGGGCCGCCCTACGAGCGAGGGGAGGGCCGCGGGAGGGGCCCGGGGGCCTTCCCCAGCGTGAGGGAGGAGAGCGAGAGCGGCGGCGGACCGACCTACGAGAGTGTCGCCCGCGACGACGACTACGATGACGACGACGGATCGGAGGACGACCTCCCGCCCGGTCACTCCCCCGAGCCGCCGAAGCCCAAGGTAGCGGGGGGCGGGGGGGGGGGGCTCGGGCCTCGGGGTGGGGGCGGGGGGAGGCCCGGTGAGCCCAGCGAGCCCGGCGCACCGGGTGAATCTGGCGAGGATGGGTGCGGTGGCGGTGATGGTGCCCGCACAGACGCGCAGTTCCGTCGACTTTGCCTGAGCGCCGCCGGTCGCCCCGTCTCGTCCGCCCCGCCGTGTGGCAGCAGCGGCGGTGGTAGCGGTAGCGCCGTCTTGGCGGGCTACTCGCTGGCGCTGGGGGGTGGGCGGGGGGCTTGTGGGACGGCGAGCGAGCGAGAGCGCGCGATTGGTCGGGGGCCATCTGGTCACTTGAGGCTCGATTGGATTTGAGAAGAGGTGGATTTCTTTTTTTTATCTTCTATACACTACCTTTTTTACGTTGCTTTATATAGTAGCGAATGTAGCGCCCCCCACCCAGTAGTGGCTACGGCTCCTTGGGTTCAAGCGACGGCTGAAATTTTTCGGGGGGGGGGGGTGGGGTGTTGGTACCCATACCCGGCCGGGTACGGGTACCCGTTCCCTACCCGTACCCGTATCCTACCCGAAATGAGTGACAAACGGTTACTCACCAGTGACTCACGGCCTACCCGTACCTGTACCCCGTCGCACCAGGGTCGCAAACGGCTACCCGTACCCGTACCCAGCCAGGTACGGGTAGCTGGGTATTGGGTAGGGTACGGGTATCGGGTAGGGTACGGGTATCGGGTAGGGTACGGGTATCGGGTAGGGTACGGGTATTGGGTACCCGGTTGCGACCTCTGCGGTGTCAGAAGCCCCCCCCATTGCGTCGCGTTGCCGAATCGGTAAAAAGAAAGTCGCATTTCAAGCGAAAGCGAAACGACTCGTTAGGCAATAAACGTTTTTGGCGCGAATCGGTAAACTGTAATCCGGAGAGAGAGCGGGTCGCGGGGGGGGGGCTGGTGGTTCCGGTTAGATGTGCGATCATGACTTGTATTTTTAAACGCGTAGCTGCAGTAGTGAATGTACCGTGCGCCTCTCGCCCCCCTCCCCTCCACTCTGTGATCGACTGACGGTGGAATCGGCGGGGCGAGTGAGCGAGCGAGTTGGGTAGTGTCGAGGGTTTGGATTCGAGAATCAAGTCTTCAAATCCGTCCCTTTTTTATCTTTTTTGTACATTTCAACCTCGCGGCTGTCGCGAGCGAAACCGCTGTACGCCGAACGAGGGGGTGGCGGGGGGGTGGATTTTTGTGGTGGGTGGGGCCCAGTGAGGTGGTGGTTTCTCTGCCTTGGCGAGGCAGGAATTGGCGAGTTACAGGGACTCACTCTGCTCACGAGCGAGTTCGGGTTCCAGAGGTCTGTTCTGGAGTTGGTCCGTTGGCAGATGTAGATGCCACTGGTTCTACACGTTCTGCAGATGTAGATGCCACTGGTTCTTCACGTCCTGCAGATGTAGATGCCACTGGTTCTTTATTATCTGCAGATGTAGATGCCACTGGTTCTTCACGTTCTGTAGATGTAGATGCCACTGGTTCTTCACGTTCTGTAGATGTAGATGCCACTGGTTCTTCACGTTCTGTAGATGTAGATGCCACTGGCTCTTCATGTTCTGCAGATGTAGATGCCACTGGTTCTTCACGTTCTGTAGATGTAGATGCCACTGGCTCTTCACGTTCTGTAGATGTAGATGCCACTGGCTCTTCATGTTCTGCAGATGTAGATGCCACTGGCTCTTCATGTTCTGCAGATGTAGATGCCACTGGCTCTTCATGTTCTGCAGATGTAGATGCCACTGGTTCTTCACGTTCTGTAGATGTAGATGCCACTGGTTCTTCACGTTCTACAGATGTAGATGCCACTGGTTCTTCGTTCTCTAGATTTTGATGCCACTTGTTCTTCACGTTCTGCAGATGTAGATGCCACTGGTTCTACACGTTCTGCAGATGTAGATGCCACTGGTTCTTCACGTTCTGTAGATGTAGATGCCACTGGTTCTACACGTTCTGCAGATGTAGATGCCACTGGTTCTACACGTTCTACAGATGTAGATGCCACTGGTTCTACACGTTCTGCAGATGTAGATGCCACTGGTTCTTCACGTTCTGTAGATGTAGATGCCACTGGTTCTTCACGTCCTGCAGATGTAGATGCCACTGGTTCTTCACGTCCTGCAGATGTAGATGCCACTGGTTCTTTATTATCTGCAGATGTAGATGCCACTGGTTCTTCACGTTCTGTAGATGTAGATGCCACTGGTTCTTCACGTTCTGTAGATGTAGATGCCACTGGTTCTTCATGTTCTGCAGATGTAGATGCCACTGGTTCTTCACGTTCTGTAGATGTAGATGCCACTGGTTCTTCACGTTCTACAGATGTAGATGCCACTGGTTCTTCGTTCTCTAGATGTTGATGCCACTTGTTCTTCACGTTCTGCAGATGTAGATGCCACTGGTTTTTCACGTTCTGCAGATGTAGATGCCACTTGTTCTTCATGTTCTGCAGATGTAGATGCCACTGGTTCTTCACGTTCCGCAGATGTAGATGCCACTGATTATTCACGTCCTGCAGATGTAGATGCCACTGGTTCTTCACGTTCTGCAGATGTAGATGTCACTGGTTCTTCACGTTCTGTAGATGTAGATGCCACTGGTTCTTCACGTTCTGTAGATGTAGATGCCACTGGTTCTTCACTTTCTGCAGATGTAGATGTCATTGATTCTTCATGTTCTGCAGATGTAGATGCCACTGGTTCCTCACGTTCTGCAGATGTAGATGCCATTGGTTCTTCAGATGTAGATGCCACTGATTCTTCATGTTCTGCAGATGTAGATGCCACTGGTTCTTCACGTTCTACAGATGTAGATGCCACTGGTTCTTCACGTTCTGCAGATGTAGATGCCACTGGTTCTTCACGTTCTATAGCTGTAGATACCACTGGTTCTTCACGTTCTGCAGATGCAGATGCCACTGGTTCTTCACGTTCTGCAGATGTAGATGCCACTGGTTCTTCGCGTTCTGCAGATGTAGATGCCACTGGTTCTTCACGTTCTGCAGATGTAGATGTCACTGGTTCTTCAGATGTAGATGCCACTGGTTCTTCACTTTCTGCAGATGTAGATGCCATTGATTCTTAATGTTCTGCAGATGTAGATGCCACTGGTTCCTCACGTTCTGCAGATGTAGATGCCATTGGTTCTTCAGATGTAGATGCCACTGGTTCTTCATGGTCTGCAGATGTAGATGCCACTGGTTCTTCACGTTCTATAGCTGTAGATACCACTGGTTCTTCACGTTCTGCAGATGCAGATGCCACTGGTTCTTTATTATCTGCAGATGTAGATGCCACTGGTTCTTCACGTTCTGCAGATGCAGATGCCACTGGTTCTTCACGTTCTGCAGATGTAGATGCCACTGGTTCTTCGCGTTCTGCAGATGTAGATGCCACTGGTTCTTCACGTTCTGCAGATGTAGATGTCACTGGTTCTTCAGATGTAGATGCCACTGGTTCTTCACTTTCTGCAGATGTAGATGCCATTGATTCTTCATGTTCTGCAGATGTAGATGCCACTGGTTCCTCACGTTCTGCAGATGTAGATGCCATTGGTTCTTCAGATGTAGATGCCACTGGTTCTTCATGGTCTGCAGATGTAGATGCCACTGGTTCTTCACGTTCTATAGCTGTAGATACCACTGGTTCTTCACGTTCTGCAGATGCAGATGCCACTGGTTCTTCACGTTCTGCAGATGTAGATGCCACTGGTTCTTCAGATGTAGATGCCACTGGTTCTTCAGATGTAGATGCCACTGGTTCTTCATGGTCTGCAGATGTAGATGCCACTGGTTCTTCACGTTCTATAGCTGTAGATGCCACTGGTTCTTCACATTCTGCAGATGCAGATGCCACTACTTCTTCACGTCCTGCAGATGTAGATGCCATTGATTCTTCACGTTCTGTAGATGTAGATGCCACTGGTTCTTTATTATCTGCAGATGTAGATGCCACTGGTTCTTCACGTTCTGTAAATGTAGATGTCACTGGTTCTTCGCGTTCTGCAGATGTAGATCCCACTGGTTCTTCACGTTCTGCAGATGTAGATGCCACCACCGCCATCTATTGGGCGGTGGTTGAACTTACGGTCTGAACAGCTGCAACTGGACATACGAGAACCGGGTTTTGTGCATACCTCTGAAAGTTCGTAAAGTCAAATGTTCCTAAGTAGATGACTCCCTGTATTGACCACAGGTACCAGCAGTCAATCGACAACCCCCCCCCTCCCCTCCCGTTGATGAATCAACTCGTTGTCCCACCTCTTACATCCCTTATTGTTTCAATTTTCAGCTTCTCACTTGTTGAGCTTTAGCCACCGATTGTTTAAAAAAAAAACCTTCGTGCACATGGACACGTACAAACCTGCACGCTTTACTTCCCGTGCTGTTACGGGCGCGTTGTCGCTGTTGGGTTTGTGTGTGTGGGGCTTCTTGGTTTGTCTGGCGTGAGCTCTCATAAGTAAGTATGTTGAACTTAAATTATAGGTTTTTACCCTTTCAACTGGTACAAAAAACTGACACCTTTATACAAGGCATCATGTTTGCAATAACCACAACACAAGCAGTGCAAACAAAAAGAAACAACTCTGATAATGATATGCACTGTCCTTGAAGTTGATTAAAACTCTGAAGTTTATTAATCAACTTCAAGGACAGTGCATATCATTATCATCATCAGAGTTGTTTCTTTTTGTTTGAATTTTGACTGCTTGTGTTGTGGTTATTGCAAACATGATGCCTTGTATAAAGGTGTCAGTTTTTAGTACCAGTTGAAAGGGTAAAAGCCTATGACTATATTTTTTGCCACTGGTAAAGGAGATGTCTCATAGTGTGTGGAACTTGATAATTGTTTGTTTTACCCTTCTATCTGCCAACAAAACTGACACCGCTTTTTTTACAAGGAGTCATGTTTGCATTGACCACAATACCTGCGGTTGCCAGATGAAAGGGTAAAAAAAACAATTATCATATTTTGCTACTGGCAAAGGAGGTTCCAATGGTATGTTGAACTTATTGTTTTTGCGCCAAATGTAGCAGCCTGCCCGCTAGTTGGCGGGGAGCGGTGGCACAGTGGTTAGCGCCACACTGCTCTGCGAACCGAGTTTGGATTCCTGCTCACGGCCACCAGCCACCCGTGACGATGTTTTCGTATCCGGTCCTGGGTCACCCCTAAGTCTACTTAGCCTTAAATTAGTAACCAGGTGCAGTGTAAATTTCGATTTAAAGCTTTCGTGACTGCAGGGATTCATCTTCTTGGTTCTTTCGGTAAAGTCACGTAGAATGGAAATAATAAAAATAAAACATAATAAAATAATTCTCACGACGTTTCGGCCACAACGCAAGCAGCCGTCCTCAGGTGAAGAACAGGTCTGTCGAAAAGACAGCGTCTGAATGGGCACCACCAGGCTTGGCAGCGTATATTTAAGCTGGGTTGGAGGGGGAAGAGCGCCTTGACAAAGGATTACCTACCTTAGAGTCGCGGCATCTCTTCAGAAAGGTGAGAGACTCGATTAGCTGAGCCTTCTTATCACGGAGCTTGTTGAAGGATCTCAAAGTTATGTAGAATCCCTCCCTGTAGAGGCGGTTAAATTTCGATTTAAAGCTTTCGTGACTGCAGGGATTCATCTTCTTGGTTCTTTCGGTAAAGTCACGTAGGCGTGACTTTACCGGTGCAGTGTGTCTACATCAGCCTCGAGGGAGACAAAGGCGGCTGGGCATGGCACCCCACCCCCTCTTGTGCTGTGACGGCCTTCGTAGGCGCTCGCTCACAGCACTTGCCCACAGCACTTGCCCAGTCTGTCACGGCCACATGTTTGATCTTTGTGTGTGTGTGGGTGCACCGGCACCAGGATGAGATGTGGAGTCAGTCCACTTTTGGCTGGGTTGGCAGTGGCGAGCAACTTTCTGTGCCCAGTGGTGAGATGTTCTCTCTGTGTGCCAGCTGATCTCTGTTTGTGTCAGTGGTGAGCTGTTCTCTGTGTGTGTGTGTGTGTCAGTGGTGAGTCGTTATCCCTGGTGAGTCCGTCGCTGTGCCGGTGACTGGGTTATAAGCTCATATCAGCTGTTCATCGTGCCTTGGTTTGCCCGTTAGTGATGGGGGGAGTGTACCCTGGCCCACCCAGCCCCCATGTCGTGCCCCCCCTCCCGGCCCCCCCCCCCCGTCACGCCTTGTGTGTTGTTGTGCACCCCTCGGACACTAATAAAACACTCAAGGCCGTTGTATCTCTCGTGTCCCCTGGTGTCTCTCTCCATGTCTCTGCGTCCATTTGCTGCGCGCGGAGCGACCCGCGTCACCGGCACCGCGCGCTTTCTTGGGTTTCTCTTCGCCGCCCGCCCTCCTCTGTCTCTCCTCCTCCTCCTCCCTCTCCTCCTCCTCGTCGTCGACGACGCCCCGTGACCTCGTCGCCCATCGAGTCGACGAGCGAGGAAGCGTCCAAGCGCAACGGCTCGCCCTCCCTGCCTCCGACGACCCTGGCAACCCTCGCCCGTGTGACATCTCCCCCGCGCTTGACGCCTCCCGGCGTGACTTATTGGACTGGGCCACAAGCCCCGCGTGGTTCCTCCCCTCGGGTCCCGAGGCTGCGGGAGACGACGTGGAGCTCTCAGGCCGGGGGGGGCGGCGCTTCGCAAAAGCTGCCGCGGCACGCGGCGTTGCCGGACGTGCCGCGGGTAACGCGACCCACGCGGCCACGAGTGCGGGTCGCCCCTCCGGCCTAGCGTAGCTGACCGCACGGCCTAGCCTAGCCTGGTGCCTGGCCTAGCCCGCTGCCCGGGGAGTCTGCAGCTCACCGTGGGACAGGCACTTGAGCAGCAGCAGCAGCAGCAACGCGGTTTTGCTGCTTTGCTGCTCAATTGTTTGTACTCGCACGCTCGCTTGCTCTCGTACGCTCACTCACTCATTCACTGAATCATTTCCAATTCACCCACCAATTCACTCGCCCACCCACCAATTCACTCACCAACCAACTCACCCACCAGTGCACTCACCTGCCCACTAATTGACCCACCCACCAACTTGCCCACCAATGCACTCACCCACCCACCAATTCACTCACCCACCAACTCGCCCACCCACCAACTCACCCACCAATGCACTCACCCACCCACCAATTTACTCACCCACCAACTCACGCACCCACCAACTCGCCCACCAATGCACTCACCCGCCCACTAATTAAATTGCTCGCTAGCAAACAAGACCGCTGTGCCCGGCCCCCTTCAGTCCTCAACCTGCTTACACACAAACACAATAAACACTAAAACACACAAAAACACAAAAATCGGCGTCGACGCTGGGTCCCGCGTCCCCTTTCCAGCCCGTGCGACGCGCAGCCTTACTGATGGAAACGCGGCGGGGGGGGGTGGTAGGTGGGGGTGGTAGGTGGGGGTGGAGCGGGGGTGGTGGGTGGTGGTGGAGCGGGGTTGATGGGTGGGGGTGGAGCGGGGGTGGTGGGTGGTGGTGGAGCGGGGTTGGTGGGTGGGGGTGGAGCGGGGGTGGTGGGTGGTGGTGGAGCGGGGTGGGGGTGGAGGTGGGTGGGGGTGGAGCGGGGTTGGTGGGTGGGGGTGGTGAGTGGGGGTGGGTGGTGGCGCCACCCACCAGCGATTGCCCAAGCTCTGCGTTCCTGCAGTTGGCGGCGTCCGACAGACGACGACCCCGTCGCCCGCCCCGTCGCTCCCACCGCGTCTGTTTAAACCGTTGCCTCTTTTGTGGTGGGGGGTGGATGCCCCCCCCTCCCCCGCCCCCCCCCCCCTCCCCCGCCCCCCCCCACAGTCTGCCGTGATCTACTCGGAGCTGGAGGTGCGCCCGGGAGGGGGCGGCGGAGTCGGAGTGGTGCACGGCACCCCCAGCAGCACGGAGTACGCGAGCGTGCGCAGGTTCCCCGACAACTCCGCCGTGTGACGCGGACAAGACGCCGCCAGAGCCGCCAACACCGTCACCATCAGCATCAGCGCCGCCACCGCTACCATCGGCACCATCGGCGCCACCAGCATGGCCATCAACACGGCCACCAACACCGCCACCAACACCGCCACCAACACCGCCACCAGCATCACTCACCGCCACCACCAGCATGGCCATCAACACGGCCACCAACACCGCCACCAACACCGCCACCAACACTGCCACCAACACCGCCACCAGCATCACTCACCGCCACCACCAGCATGGCCATCAACACCGCCACCAACACCGCCACCGCTAGCAACACTGCCACCGCTTGCAGCACCAGCACCACCAGCACCAGCGCCGCCAACATCACCACGACTGCCACCAGCACTCATGCTAACACCAGCACCTACCTACCTACCACCAGCACCACCACCAGCAGCACCAGCACCTACCTACCAGCACCACCATCACCGCGACTGCCACCAGCACTGACACTAACACCAGCACCTACCTCCCACCACCACCACCAGCACCACCACCAGCACCACCACCAAGCACTGACGCTAACACCAGCACCTACCTACCTACCTAGCACCACCAGCAGCACCAGCACCTACCTACCACCACCAGCACCACCAGCACCACCACCACCACCACCAGCACCTACCTACCTACCACCACCAGCACCCCACCCTCCATCGCTGTGCAGTATCCGCAGCGTGCGGCAGGGGGCGCTCTGCCACCAGCAGTCAAACTTGAGTGGCGGGTCGGGTTTGCGCGGTGGCGATTCTCCCGTGACCTCGTCAGCACGAAGGGGCCTAGGTTCGACTCGGAGGCCTGGGGCGCCGTGGTGGCTAGGAGATGTTAACGGCCTCGCCTGGTACACAGGAGGTCGTGGATTCGATCCCGACCCTGACGCCTGCTACTACCCCACCCACACCACACACCCTACCCACCCTACCCACACCACCCACACCACCCACCCCACCCCACCCACACCACCCACACCACTCAACCCACCCACCACACCACCCCATCCACACCACCCACCCCACCCTACCCCACCCACCCCACCCTACCCCACCCACCCCACCCACACCACCCACACCACTCAACCCACATGACGACGACGACGAGGTGGTGGTGATGATGACGTGAAGGAGGTGAATGTTCCGCTCGCTTTTGTTGCGTCGACATTTTTCTCGGGACCAACAACCAACATCCGTAACATCGGCGTCGTCAATGTCACCCGCGTGTCGTTCTTTTACCGGTCGCCATTCCTCGTCTCCCTGTATCGCTCGTGACGAGTTTTAATTCCCCGCCCCCCCCCCCCCCCCACGTGCCATCCCCCGCGTCCGCCTCTCGTCGGCGTTCCGCAGAGGCAAAATCCCTCCCCCCCGCCGCCCCCCCCCCCCTTTCTCGACGATCATTCGCGAACCAATTGTCCGATCCGGGAGAACGGAGCGTTCGGAGCGACGATTATTGCCGATCCGCCCCGCCGGAGTTCCTCGGTCTGGAATTCCGGCGGGCGTGTTTTGTTTTGTCCGGCTCCACGGATCGAGGGAGATCGGGGGGCACGGCCGGCGCCCCCTCCAAAAAATACCAAAAAAACTAAAAAAAACACGAAAAAACGAAATAAAACGAAATAAACACTAAAAATAAAAAACTGAAAAAATACCGCAAAACCATTATAAGTTGAAATAATTACCCCAAAACCACCCGCATGTTGTCGAGGCGTTCCCCTAGATTTTGACGCTTCGGATTTTTCTCTCGTGCGGTGCATTTTTATATTTTGCGGTGGGTTCTCAACCCCGTGTGAGGCGGGGTGGGGGGCTATGGGGACCCATGGGGGGGGGGTATGGGGACCTATAGTTCAAGTTAATGTATTAGGTAGAGCCCTGTGAGCCATTCGGCTCTTGAATCGGGTGCAACCGCAACAAACAAAAAACAAAAACATGAACAAAAAAAACATCTTAAAGTGAATATGTGACTGAGTGCAAACAGAAAATCCAAGAAAAGACAGCAAAATATTGCAGAAAAAAACACCGTACACCAACGCTGTATGGGGGGGGGGGGGTATGCGGAACCCTGGGGATGGGGGTGATTAATGAAATGATAGCGCACGTTGAGTGAGTGTCAACGTGGAGAGCCATCGGTGAATAATCAACGTGTGACGATTTGCGCCAAGATGCAAATGGCCGCCATAGAAACGTCGGTAAGTCCGTATGGGTGACGCTGGGACGGCGATTCGTCGATCGTGGACAATGTTTGGGGTTTCCGTGAACGCGAAGAAACTCCCATCATGCATTGCAGAAATGTGCCTTCCGTTTTTATATTTTATAAGAAAAAAAATCCTTTCGTTTTGATTCGCTTAGCAAGTTACTTTGGCGAGCGGGGGGGATACATAGCGCGCGACAAATGGGCAAAATCGGTTATTAAAATGTTGATGTTTATTTTTGTTTTTCCGAAAGTTTACTTCTCAGAACCGTGTTGGGTCAAATTTCGATGTAAAGCTTTCGTGACTGCAGGGATTCTTCATCTTGGTTCTTTCGGTAAAGTCACGTAGACGGGAAATAATAAAATAATAAAAATAAAACATAAAATAATTCTCACTTATGAATTATTTTATGTTTAATTTTTATTATTTTATTATTTCCCTTCTACATGACTTTACCGAAAGAACCAAGAAGACGTGTTTGTAATTAGTTTTTTACCCTTCTATCTGGCAACAAAACTGACACTTTTTTTACAAGGAGTCATGTTTGCATAGACCACAATACCTGCAGTCATAATGCAAACAAAAAACACAACTCTGATAATGATATGCACTGTCCTTGAAGTTGATTGGTCCACACCCGAGACAGCTTTCCTTAGAGCCTAGTCTCACATGGTGTTGGACCAGATGACGCCAAAAGGCGCACAACTCAAAGACAACGCACCATCAGAGTATGAGAGCTCGGGGTGAAGCATTTACGTGTTGGGTCAGGCAACGGGGAGATGTTTGTCCAGGGACGCCTCGACTTACGAACAAGTTTGACAGGTCACTGTTCGTAAGTCGAGATGTGTTCGTGAATCCAACTTGCCTCCTGTCGATTCCACACGCGTTGTGCGGCGTGTACACTAAACACGGGGAACGGCTTTAAGAGTTGTATAATCTCCTGTAGATGTAGATGCCACTGGTTCTTCACGTTCTGCAGATGTAGATTCCACTGGTTCTTCACGTTCTACATATGTAGATGCCACTGGTTCTTCACGTTCTGCAGATGTAGATTCCACTGGTTCTTCACGTTCTGCAGATGTAGATTCCACTGGTTCTTCACGTTCTGCAGATGTAGATTCCACTGGTTCTTCACGTTCTGCAGATGTAGATGCCACTGGTTCTTCACGTTCTGCAGATGTAGATGCCACTGGTTCTTCACGTTCTACAGATGTAGTTGCCGCTGGTTCTTCACGTTCTGCAGATGTAGATGCCACTGGTTCTTCACGTTCTGCAGATGTAGATGCCACTGGTTCTTCACGTTCTGCAGATGTAGATGCCACTGGTTCTTCACGTTCTACAGATGTAGTTGCCGCTGGTTCTTCACGTTCTGCAGATGTAGATGCCACTGGTTCTTCACGTTCTGCAGATGTAGATGCCACTGGTTCTTCACGTTCTGCAGATGTAGATGCCACTGGTTCTTCACATGTAGATGCCACTGGTTCTTCACGTTCTGCAGATGTAGATGCCACTGGTTATTCACGTTCTGCAGATGTAGATACCACTGGTTCTTCACGTTCTGCAGATGTAGATGCCACTGGTTCTTCACGTTCTGCAGATGTAGATGCCACTGGTTCTTCACGTTCTGCAGATGTAGATGCCACTGGTTCTTCACATGTAGATTCCACTGGTTCTTCACGTTCTGCAGATGTAGATTCCACTGGTTCTTCACGTTCTGCAGATGTAGGTGCCACCACCGCCATCCATTTGCGCGGCTGTTCAACTTACGAACTTTCGGTCCAAACAGCTGCAACTGGACACACGGACCGGGTTCGTTCGTATCTCTGAAAGTTCCTAAAGTCGACGAGTCCCCTGGCCTCGGTTGAGACTTAATTCCAGATTCGTAGCCACACAATGAGGTTGATGACCAACTTGCCTTGGCACAACAGTTCTGCCGTAATATTAAACGCGATGTGCTTTTTAAACGCCGCAACGGTGATGTAAAATGTGATTTAAACTGACAATAAACTTTCTATATTATTACGACGACTAACTCCAGTAGACTCGGCTTGTGATTCGCTGCCGGTCGCCTGCAATGTGCTGTCCGTGTCACGTGCTCCTCGAGCTGGACCACGTGACGCACGTGCGCACAGAGACCCATGGACTCGCATAGATAACCATAGACTCACACAGAGACCCATAGACTCGCATAGATAACCATAGACTCACACAGACCCATAGACTCACTCAGAGACCCATAGACTCACACAGAGACCCATAGACTCACACAGAGACCCATAGACTCGCATAGATAACCATAGACTCACACAGAGACCCATAGACTCACAAAGAGACCCATAGACTCGCATAGATAACCATAGACTCACACAGAGACCCATAGACTCGCATATATAACCAGAGACTCACACAGAGACCCATAGACTCGCATATATAACCAGAGACTCGCACAGAGACCCATAGACTCAGGTAGATAACTATAGACTCAGAGACACGTAGACTCACACAGTGACCCATAGACTCACACAGAGACCCATAGACTCACACAGATACCCATAGACTCACACAGAGACCCATAGACTCACACAGAGACCCATAGACTCGCATAGATAACCATAGACTCACACAGAGACCCATAGACTCACTCAGAGACCCATAGACTCGCATAGAGACCCACAGACTCACTCAGAGACCCATAGACTCGCATAGATAACCATAGACTCACACAGAGACCCATAGACTCGCATATATAACCATAGACTCGCACAGAGACCCATAGACTAACGTAGACCCCACACTCACATAGACTCACGTAATCATAGACTCACACAGATACTCATATACTCAGATAACCAGACTCGCAAAGAGACCCATAGACTCGCATAGAGACCCACAGACTCACACAGAGACCCATAGACTCGCATAGAGACCCACAGACTCACACAGAGACCCATAGACTCGCATAGAGACCCACAGACTCGCATAGAGACCCATAGACTCACACAGAGACCCATAGACTCACACAGAGACCCATAGACTCGCATAGAGACCCACAGACTCACACAGAGACCCATAGACTCGCATAGAGACCCACATACTCGCATAGAGACCCATAGACTCACACAGAGACCCATATACTCACTCAGAGACCCATAGACTCGACTCGCATAGAGACCCACAGACTCACACAGAGACCCATATACTCACTCAGAGACCCATAGACTCTCGACCACAGCAGCAGCCTCGCACGAACGCCGCTCCAACTCGCAACATGATCTCTGGCTGTGGATGCTGTGTTGGCACGCACCCACCCACCCACTCATCCAATCATCCACCCACTCATCCAATCATCCACTCACTCATCCAATCATCCACTCACTCATCCAATCATCCACTCAGCCACTCACTCATCCAACCATCCACTCACTCATCTAATCATCCACTCACTCATCCAATCATCCACTCAGCCACTCACTCATCCAACCATCCACTCACTCACCCAATCATCCACTCAGCCACTCACTCACCCAATCATCCACTCAGCCACTCACTCATCCAATCAAGCACTCACGCACTCATTCATTCATTAATCCATTCACTCATCCACTCAGTTACTCACTCATCCAATCAGTTACTCACTCATCCAATCATCCACTCACTCATCCAATCATCCAATCATCCACTCACTCATCCAATCATCCACTCAGCCACTCACTCATCCACTCAGCCACTCACTCATCCAATCATCCACTCAGCCACTCACTCATCCAATCATCCACTCAGCCACTCACTCATCCAATCATCCACTCAGCCACTCACTCATCCAATCATCCACTCAGCCACTCACTCATCCAATCATCCACTCACTCATCCAATCATCCACTCAGTTACTCACTCATCCAATCATCCACTCAGCCACTCACTCATCCACTCAGCCACTCACTCATCTAATCATCCACTCAGTTACTCACTCATCCAATCATCCACTCAGCCACTCACTCATCCAATCATCCACTCAGTTACTCACTCATCCAATCATCCACTCAGCCACTCACTCATCCACTCAGCCACTCACTCATCCAATCATCCACTCAGCCACTCACTCATCCACTCAGCCACTCACTCATCTAATCATCCACTCAGCCACTCACTCATCCAATCATCCACTCAGTTACTCACTCATCCAATCATCCACTCAGTTACTCACTCATCCAATCATCTACTCAGCCACTCACTTATCCACTCAGCCACTCACTCATCCAATCATCCACTCAGCCACTCACTCATCCAATCATCCACTCAGCCACTCACTCATCCAATCATCCACTCAGTTACTCACTCATCCAATCATCTACTCAGCCACTCACTCATCCAATCATCCACTCAGTTACTCACTTATCCACTCAGCCACTCACTCATCCAATCATCCACTCAGTTACTCACTCATCCACTCAGCCACTCACTCATCTAATCATCCACTCAGCCACTCACTCATCCAATCATCCACTCAGTTACTCACTCATCCAATCATCCACTCAGTTACTCACTCATCCAATCATCTACTCAGCCACTCACTTATCCACTCAGCCACTCACTCATCCAATCATCCACTCAGCCACTCACTCATCCAATCATCCACTCAGCCACTCACTCATCCAATCATCCACTCAGTTACTCACTCATCCAATCATCTACTCAGCCACTCACTCATCCAATCATCCACTCAGTTACTCACTTATCCACTCAGCCACTCACTCATCCAATCATCCACTCAGCCACTCACTCATCCAATCATCCACTCAGTTACTCACTTATCCACTCAGCCACTCACTCATCCAATCATCCACTCAGCCACTCACTCATCCAATCATCCACTCAGTTACTCACTTATCCACTCAGCCACTCACTCATCTAATCATCCACTCAGTTACTCACTCATCCAATCATCCACTCAGCCACTCACTCATCCAATCATCCACTCAGTTACTCACTTATCCACTCAGCCACTCACTCATCTAATCATCCACTCAGTTACTCACTCATCCAATCATCCACTCAGCCACTCACTCATCCAATCATCCACTCAGTTACTCACTTATCCACTCAGCCACTCACTCATCCAATCATCCACTCAGCCACTCACTCATCCAATCATCCACTCAGCCACTCACTCATCCAATCATCTACTCAGCCACTCACTCATCCACTCAGCCACTCACTCATCCAATCATCCACTCAGCCACTCACTCATCCAATCATCCACTCAGTTACTCACTCATCCAATCATCCACTCAGCCACTCACTCATCCAATCAAGCACTCACGCACTAATTCATTCATTCATTAATCCATTCACTCATCCACCCACTGACCCACTCATCCACGCATGGTGGGGGGGGGGGATGGTGGGGGGGGGGGATGGTGGGGGGGGGGGATGGTGGGGGGGGGATGGTGGGGGGGGGATGGTGGGGGGGGGGATGGTGAGGGGGGGGATGGTGAGGGGGGGGATGGGGATGGTGGTGGGGGGGGGGGATGGGGATGGTGGGGGGGGGGACGGTGGTGGGGGGGGAAGGGGATGGTGGTGGGGGGGATGGTGGTGGGGGGGATGGTGGTGGGGGGGGATGGTGGTGGGGGGGATGGTGGTGGGGGGGGAAGGGAACGGTGGTGGGGGGGGGGTTCCGTTCTTCTGCGGTTTTTCCTCGTGGTCAGCGCGTGGCATCGGTGGGGGGCGGTGGGGGGGGAGTGGTGGGGGGGGAGTGGGGGGGGGTAGTGGGGGGGAGTGGTGGGGGGGGGAGTGGTGGGGGGAGGGCGGCAGAGAGCCACAGAGACGACGCGGGATCTCGTCCACCACACAAACAATTAACCAAAGACAAAGCTCCCCCGTGTAGCCTTCACACGCTGTAGGGGCAAGTGCTGTCAGCGAGTAGCAGCACCTATGAAGGCTACCGGCACGGTGGCACACGAGGGGGGGGGTGGGTGGCCAGCACCACGCCCGGCCGCCTTTGTCTCCCCAGTGGCGATGTTGGACTACTCACAGCTGCGCCAGGTTACTCGTTTGAGGCTGAGTCGACCTAGGGGGGGGGAGATGCCCTGGGGCGAGATCGGATGACCGCCACTCTGCCCCTCCCTCTCCCACCATGGTAGTGAGTGGTGGTAGTGCACTCACTCACTCACCCGCTCACTCACCCGCTCACCCACTCACCCGCTCGCTAACCCACTCACCCGCTCACTCACTCGCTCACTCACTCACCCACTCACCCGCTCACCCACTCACTCACGCACTCACTCACCCACCCACTCACTCACCCGCTCACTCACCCACTCACTCACCCGCTCACCCACTCACCCGCTCGCTAACCCACTCACCCGCTCACTCACTCGCTCACTCACTCACCCACTCACCCGCTCACCCACTCACTCACCCACTCACTCACCCACCCACTCACTCACCCGCTCACTCACCCACTCACTCACCCGCTCACTCACTCGCTCACTCACTCACTCACTCACCCACCCACTCACCCACCCACTCACTCACCCACTCACTCACTCACTCACCCACTCACTCACCCACTCTCCCACTCACCCACCCACTCACTCACTCACTCACCCGCTCACTCACCCATTCACCCACTCACTCACCCGCTCACTCACTCACTCACCCACCCACTCACTCACCCGCTCACTCACCCACTCACTCACCCACCCATCCGCTCACTCACCCACTCTCCCACTTACTCACCCACCCACTCACTCACTCACTTACCCGCTCACTCACCCACTCACCCGCTCACTCACCCACTCTCCCACTCACTCACTCACCCACTCACTCACCCACCCACTCACTCACCCGCTCACTCACCCGCTGACTCACCCACTCACCAACTCACTCACCCGCTCACTCACCCACTCACCCGCTCACTCACTCGCTCACCCACTCACCCGCTCACCCACTCACTCACCCGCTCACTCAACCGTTCACCCACTCGCCCGCTCGCTCGCCCACTCGCTCACCCACTCACTCACCCGCTCACTCACCCACTCACCCGCTCACTCACTCACTCACCCACTCACCCGCTCACCCACTCACTCACCCGCTCACTCAACCGTTCACCCACTCGCCCGCTCGCTCGCCCACTCGCTCACCCACTCACTCACCCGCTCACTCACCCGCTCACTCACCCGCTCACCAACCCTCACCACTCACCCTCAGCACCCACCCACGTGTTTTGCTGCTGCTGGTCTCTCTCGTCCGGGTCATCAAGTAGCCTCGTCCATCACGCCACGAGCCCTTTGCGAGCGAGCCCCATCGGCTAATCACGACGTCGCCTTTAGAAATTAATTACAAAATTAATTACAAAGTTGCTGGGCTGCGTCTTTTGCTTTCGTGGCGTCGTTTGCAAAGTTGACAATTGCGGTGGTGTGATGTGGTGTGTGAGTGTGTGAGGGTGTCTGTGTGTGTCTGTGTGTCTGTGTGTGAGTGTCTGTGTGTGTGAGTGTGTGTGCGTGTTTGTCTGTGTGTGTATCTGTGTGTGTGTCTGTGTGTGTGTCTGTGTGTGTGAGAGTGTCTGTGTGTGTGTGTCTCTGTGTGTGTGTCTGTGTGTGTGAGAGTGTCTGTGTGTGTGAGAGTGTCTGTGTGTGTGTGAGTGTGTGTGTGTCTGTGTGTGTGTGAGTGTGTGTGTGTGGTAGCGACGAATTATAGAATGGCAGTCAAATAGGGTCATTAGTGGGGGATGGAGGGGAGGGAGGGGGGAGGGGTGGTGGTGGTGAGTGGGGGAGGGAGGGAGGAGGGGTGAGGGGGGGGCGAGTGAGGGGGGGGGCGAGTGGGATAGGGGTGAGGGGCGAATGGGAGGGAGATTCCAGGTCCCGTTTAATCGAATTAAGAGCATGTCGCTTTGCTCGAAGAGAAACGGCGTTCTCTGGGCATCAGGCCCAGCGGCGATGACCATGGCGATGGTGATGATGGTGGTGATGGTTATGATGAAAGTAATTTCGTAATGATGGGGATATGATGGGGTGAGGTGGGGTGGTCATAACGGGAGAGATGACTAGTGGTGTGGCTGCGGGGATAATTCACGGTATCCTGGTGATGTTGTGATGGTGGTGATGTTGTGGTGATGGTCGTGATGCTCTGGTGATGATGGTTATGATGATGATCTGGTGATGATGATGATGCTCCGGTGATGATGATATGGTTATGATTATGATATGGTGATGATGCTCTGGTGATGATGATGCTTTGGTGAAGATGACATGGCAATGATGATGGTGATGATGATGATATGGTTATGATTATGATATGGTGATGATGCTCTGGTGATGATGATGATGCTTTGGTGAAGATGACATGGCAATGATGATGGTGATGATGATGATATGGGGATGATGGTGATGTGGTGATGATGATGATGATGTGGTGATGATGATGATGAGGATATGGTGATGATGATGACATGGCGATGATGATTGGTGATGATGATATGGTGATGATAATGAGGATTAGATGATGATGATGATATGATGATGATGTGGTGATGATGATGGTGTGGTGATGATGCTGGTGATGATGATGATGTGGTGATGATGATGGTGATGATGATGATGTGGTGATGATGATGGTGTGGTGATGATGATGGTGATGATGATGATGATATGATGATGATGTGGTGATGATGATGATGTGGTGATGATGATGGTGATGATGATTGTGGTGATGATGACGATATGATGATGATGTGGTGATGATGATGTGGTGATGATGATGGTGATGATGATATGCTGATGATGTGGTGATGATGATGATGTGGTGATGATGATGGTGTGGTGATGATGATGGTGATGATGATGATGATATGATGATGATGTGGTGATGATGATGATGTAGTGATGATGATGGTGATGATTGTGGTGATGATGACGATATGATGATGATGTGGTGATGATGATGTGGTGATGATGATGGTGATGATGATGATGATATGATGATGATGTGGTGATGATGATGATGTGGTGATGATGATGTGGTGATGATGATGGTGATGATGATGATGATATGATGATGATGTGGTGATGATGATGATGTGGTGATGATGATGATGTGGTGATGATGATGGTGATGATGATGATTGTGGTGATGATGATGATGTGGTGATGATGATGGTGATGATGATGATGATATGATGATGATGTGGTGATGATGATGATGTGGTGATGATGATGATGATGATGATTGTGGTGATGATTGTGGTGATGATGACGATATGATGATGATGTGGTGATGATGATGATGTGGTGATGATGATGATGGTGACGATGATGATGACGATATGATGATGATGTGGTGATGATAACGTTCCGCTGAAATCATCGTGGCGACCGACTCAACTCTTGCAAAATCAAATCTCCCGACCCTGACCCCCCCCCCAGCCCCCCCCCCTCTCTCTCAAGTGTCTCCGACTGAGTGAAGGCCACCATCCACTTGGACCTTCCTTTCCAAGCCACGTGACCTCCACAGTGAGTGAGCAGTGCACCACCTTGCTGCGCTATTCCAGCTGACTCACCACCCCCTCCCCCCCACTGCCAAAAAATCTCTCTCTCCCCATCTCTCTCCATCTCTCTCCAACTCTCTCGCTCTCTCTCCCATCTCTCTCCCCATCTCTCTCCCCATCTCCCCATGTCCCCATCTCTCTCCCCATCTCTCTCCCTCTCCCCATCTCTCTCCCCATCTCTCTCCCCATCTCTCCCCCATCTCTCTCCCCATCTCTCTCCCCCATCTCTCTCCCCATCTCTCTCCCAATCTCTCTCCCAATCTCTCTCCCAATCTCTCTCCCAATCTCTCTCCCAATCTCTCTCCCAATCTCTCTCCCCATCTCTCTCCCCCATCTCCCCCCATCTCTCTCCCAATCTCTCTCCCCATCTCTCTCCCCATCTCTCTCCCCATCTCTCTCCCCATGTCTCTCCCAATCTCTCTCCCCATCTCTCTCCCAATCTCTCTCCCAATCTCTCTCCCAATCTCTCTCCCAATCTCTCTCCCAATCTCTCTCCCAATCTCTCTCCCAATCTCTCTCCCCATCTCCCCCCATCTCTCTCCCCATCTCTCTCCCCATCTCTCTCCCAATCTCTCTCCCAATCTCTCTCCCAATCTCTCTCCCAATCTCTCTCCCAATCTCTCTCCCAATCTCTCTCCCAATCTCTCTCCCAATCTCTCTCCCAATCTCTCTCCCCATCTCTCTCCCTCCCCCCATCTCTCTCCCCATCTCTCTCTCTCCATCTCTCTCGAATCTCGCCAGGGGTAACAGACTTCGTGCATTTCCCGCGGTGCCAGGGAGGATCTGCCCCACCGGTACTGACACTGCCAGCGACTCAAGCCCAATGTTCCGCCTTTTGGGGGACATCTTTAGGCAACTGGGGGTGCCCTTCTACAACAGCAGCAGCTTCGTATATGGGGTGACGCCTTACCTGGCTAACAAGCGCCATGACCTCGCCAACTTCGCCTGTGCTCAGACGAAGATGGCGGTGTACAGAACGAGGAAGAAGATGCTGCAAGGTGACACTGACGGCTGCTCTGTGATGATTCCAGTGTTCAGGGGCCTGCTCAAGGCGCGGCTCCGGCTGGAGCACGCCATGTACCACACACATGGCGGTGATGTGTGTAGCGTCTTCTTCGAACGCTGGGGAGCCGGTCAAGCCCCTCTCTGCACCAGCGTGGACGGCACCCTCGTGGTGTTCACCTTCTGAAGCGCTCGCTCGTCACCGTGGCGTGCGCGATTACCACCACCACAACCACCACCGCCATCACCACCACCACCACAACCGCCACCACCACAAGCACCACCATCACCACCACAACCACCACCACCACCGCCACAACCACCACCGACACCACAACCACCACCACAACCACAATCACCACCACCACCACAACCACAATCACCACCACCACCACCACAACCACCACCACCACCACTGCCACCACCACAAGCACCACAATCACCACCACAACCACCTCCACCACCACCACCGCCACAACCACCACCGCCACCACAATCACCACCACCACCACAATCACCACCACCACAACCACCAAACCACCACCGCCACAACCACCACCACCACCACAACCACAATCACCACCACCACAACCACCACCACCAGCACCACCACAACCACCACCATCGCCACAACCACCACCACCACGTGACTTTTCTTTCGTGTTGTGCGCGGTGCTTTTAGCGCCACAGCGTGTGGATTTTCATTTGTGTTGCTGGTGACTTTGTGGGTTTCATATCGGAATCGCCTCCAGTGCTGTTGCTGCTGGCGGCAATAAAAGTAGTTTAAACGTCTAAAAGTCTCCTTTTTTACGATCAGTGGAAACAAAAAAATGCTCGGTGTAGTCGGCACTTTGCTTCGTTCATCATTTCGTAATTTTTTTTTCCAACATTTTTTTACTTTGCTTTATGTAAAACCCCACCTCTCGCTCACTCTCTCGCTCACTCTCTCCCCATCTCTCTCCCCATCTCTCCCCCATCTCTCCCCCATCTCTCTTCCCCCCCCCCCCATCTCCCCCCATCTCCCCCCATCTCTCCCCATCTCTCTCGGCGTGTAATCGCTCTCCCTCTCCCCATCTCTCTCCCATCTCCCCCCATCTCCCCCCAACTCTCTCCCCCATCTCCCCCCCCCCCCATCTCCCCCCATCTTTCCCCATCTCTCCCCCATCTCTCTCCCCTCCCATCTCCCCCCATCTCTCCCCCATCTCTCCCCCATCTCTCCCCCATCTCTCCCCCATCTCTCTCCCCATCTCTCTCTCTCCCCATCTCCCCATGTCCCCATCTCTTTCCCCATCTCCCCATGTCCCCATCTCTCCCCCCATCTCCCCCCATCTCCCCCCATCTCCCCCCATCTCCCCCCATCTCCCCCCCCCCCATCTCTCCCCATCTCTCTTCCCCCCCATCTCCCCCCATCTTTCCCCATCTCTCCCCCATCTCTCTCCCCCCCCCATCTCCCCCCATCTCTCCCCCATCTCTCTCCCCCCCATCTCCCCCATCTCTCCCCCATCTCTCTCGGCGTGTAATCTCTCTCAGTGCCCTCGCCATCAGCGGCCGTGCGGGTTGAGTGGTGGGGTTTTTTTTGACTGCGGCCGGAGGGGAGGGGCTGTGGGGAGAGAGGGGCGGGGCCGTGGGGGAGGGGCTGTTGGTGGTGGGGATGGGGGGCGGGGCTGGGGGGGGGTGTCATCCATTGAGACAATTGAAGTTTTTGGACGAGTCAGCGATTTTGGGGGGACCGGTGATGTCAGCGAAATTCTGACCCCCCCCCACCGCCCCCCCCACACCCCCCCCAGACCACACCTCACCCACCAGCGCTCCCCCCCCCCTCCGCATGATGGTTCCACTGTGGTGGTGGTGGGGGAGCGGTGGTGGTGGTGGTGGTGAGGGAGCGGTGGTGGTGGCGGTGGTGGTGGTGGGGGAGCGGTGGTGGTGGTGGTGGCGGTGGTGGTGGCGGTGGTGGTGGTGATGATGATGGTGGTGATGGTGGTAATGATGACGGTGATGATGGTCGTGATGATGGTGGTGGTGATGATGGTGATGATGGTGGTGTTGGTGATGGTGGTGGTGGTGATGACGATGGTGGTGATAATGACGGTGATGATGATGGTGGTGTGATGTTGGTGATGATGGTGATGATGGTGGTGATGTCCAGGCTATACGGGGGAGGGGATCTTTGTCTGTGTGTGTGTCTGTGTCTGTGTGTATATGTGTGGGTCTGTGTGTGTTAGTGTGTGTGCGTTAGTGTGTGTGTCTATGTGTGTCTGTGTGTGCTAGCGTGTGTGTGTTAATGTGTGTGTCTGTGTAGGTTAGTGTGTGTGTCTGTATGTGTTAGTGTGTGTGTGTTAATGTGTGTGTCTATGTGTGTGTGTTAGTGTGGGAGGCTGCTCGATGCCCGGGTGCGGTCAAGGGATGGCTCCCTATTGGTCAACCACGCTATGTATGCCGACAATCTGGTAATTGCAGCTCATTCAAAGGAGGAGTTGGAGGCGCTGCTGCTGAACCTGGAGCTTGCCACTAAGAGGTGGGGGCCTTACCATCAGCCCCACCAAAACTAAGCACCTGCCTGGGTATTTTGTACCATCGGGCACTCCACCCCCACAACTCCCAATCGGTGATGGCAGTAGTGGAGAGAGCGGAGAGTTTCCCATACCTTGGCAGTGTGCTCATGACCGGCTCCGGTTTAACAGCAGAGGTCTCACTCCGAATCAGTCGAGCGGCAATATCTTTTCATCGGTTGCGTGACGCTGTGTGGAAGCTACCTGGTCTGTCGCTCCGCACGAAGCTTCAGGTCTTCTCGGCCACGGTCATTCCCTCCCTTCTCTACGCTTGCGAAACGTGGACCCCC
>NC_136339.1:5311868-5329368 GCF_964198595.1 Lampetra fluviatilis
AGGCGCGGCTCCGGCTGGAGCACGCCATGTACCACACACATGGCGGTGATGTGTGTAGCGTCTTCTTCGAACGCTGGGGAGCCGGTCAAGCCCCTCTCTGCACCAGCGTGGACGGCACCCTCGTGGTGTTCACCTTCTGAAGCGCTCGCTCGTCACCGTGGCGTGCGCGATTACCACCACCACAACCACCACCGCCATCACCACCACCACCACAAACCGCCACCACCACAAGCACCACCATCACCACCACAACCACCACCACCACCGCCACAACCACCACCGCCACCACAACCACCACACCACCACACCACAATCACCACCACAACCACAATCACCACCACCACCACAACCACCACCACCACCACATGCCACCACCACCACAACGCACCACAATCACCACCACAACCACCTCCACCACCACCACCGCCACAACCACCACCGCCACCACAACCACCACCACCACAATCACCACCACCACAACCACCAAACCACCACCGCCACAACCACCACCACCACCACAACCACAATCACCACCACCACACCACCACCACCACACCACCAGCAACCACAACCACCACCACCACCACCACAACCACCACCATCGCCACAACCACCACCACCACGTGACTTTTCTTTCGTGTTGTGCGCGGGTGCTTTTAGCGCCACAGCGTGTGGATTTTCATTTGTGTTGCTGGTGACTTTGTGGGTTTCATATCGGAATCGCCTCCAGTGCTGTTGCTGCTGGCGGCAATAAAAGTAGTTTAAACGTCTAAAAGTCTCCTTTTTTACGATCAGTGGAAACAAAAAAATGCTCGGTGTAGTCGGCACTTTGCTTCGTTCATCATTTCGTAATTTTTTTTTTCCAACATTTTTTTTACTTTGCTTTATGTAAAACCCCACCTCTCGCTCACGTCTCTCGCTCACTCTCTCCCCCATCTCTCTCCCCATCTCTCTCCCCATCTCTCCCCCATCTCTCCCCCATCTCTCTTCCCCCCCCCATCTCCCCCCATCTCCCCCCATCTCTCCCCATCTCTCTCGGCGTGTAATCGCTCTCCCTCTCCCCATCTCTCTCCCATCTCCCCCCATCTCCCCCCAACTCTCTCCCCCATCTCCCCCCCCCCCATCTCCTCCCATCTTTCCCCATCTCTCCCCCATCTCTCTCCCCTCCCATCTCCCCCCATCTCTCCCCCATCTCTCCCCCATCTCTCTCCCCATCTCTCTCTCTCCCCATCTCCCCATGTCCCCATCTCTTTCCCCATCTCCCCATGTCCCCATCTCTCTCCCCTCCCCCCATCTCCCCCCATCTCCCCCCATCTCCCCCCATCTCCCCCCATCTCCCCCCATCTCCCCCCATCTCCCCCCCCCCCACCCCATCTCTCCCCATCTCTCTTCCCCCCCCATCTCCCCCCATCTTTCCCCATCTCTCCCCCATCTCTCTCCCCCCCCATCTCCCCCATCTCCCCCCATCTCCCCCCATCTCCCCCCATCTCCCCCCCCACCCCATCTCTCCCCATCTCTCTTCCCCCCCCATCTCCCCCCATCTTTCCCCATCTCTCCCCCATCTCTCTCCCCCCCCATCTCCCCCATCTCTCCCCCATCTCTCTCCCCGCCATCTCCCCCATCTCTCCCCCATCTCTCTCGGCGTGTAATCTCTCTCAGTGCCCTCGCCATCAGCGGCCGTGCGGGTTGAGTGGTGGGGTTTTTTTTGACTGCGGCCGGAGGGGAGGGGGCTGTGGGGAGAGAGGGGCGGGGCCGTGGGGGAGGGGCTGTTGGTGGTGGGGATGGGGGGCGGGGGCTGGGGGGGGTGTCATCCATTGAGACAATTGAAGTTTTTGGACGAGTCAGCGATTTTTGGGGGGACCGGTGATGTCAGCGAAATTCTGACCCCCCCCCCCACCGCCCCCCCCACACCCCCCCCCCAGACCACACCTCACCCACCAGCGCTCCCCCCCCCCTCCGCATGATGGTTCCACTGTGGTGGTGGTGGGGGAGCGGTGGTGGTGGTGGTGGTGAGGGGAGCGGTGGTGGTGGCGGTGGTGGTGGTGGGGGAGTCGGTGGTGGTGGTGGTGGCGGTGGTGGTGGCGGTGGTGGTGGTGATGATGATGGTGGTGATGGTGGTAATGATGACGGTGATGATGGTCGTGATGATGATGGTGGTGGTGATGATGGTGATGATGGTGGTGTTGGTGATGGGGGTGGTGGTGATGACGATGGTGGTGATAATGACGGTGATGATGATGGTGGTGATGTTGGTGATGATGGTGATGATGGTGGTGATGTCCAGGCTATACGGGGGAGGGGATCTTTGTCTGTGTGTGTGTCTGTGTCTGTGTGTATATGTGTGGGTCTGTGTGTGTTAGTGTGTGTGCGTTAGTGTGTGTGTCTATGTGTGTCTGTGTGTGCTAGCGTGTGTGTGTTAATGTGTGTGTCTGTGTAGGTTAGTGTGTGTGTCTGTGTGTGTTAGTGTGTGTGTGTTAATGTGTGTGTCTATGTGTGTGTGTTAGTGTGGGAGGCTGCTCGATGCCCGGGTGCGGTCAAGGGATGGCTCCCTATTGGTCAACCACGCTATGTATGCCGACAATCTGGTAATTGCAGCTCATTCAAAGGAGGAGTTGGAGGCGCTGCTGCTGAACCTGGAGCTTGCCACTAAGAGGTGGGGGCCTTACCATCAGCCCCACCAAAACTAAGCACCTGCCTGGGTATTTTGTACCATCGGGCACTCCACCCTCCACATCTCCCAATCGGTGATGGCAGTAGTGGAGAGAGCGGAGAGTTTCCCATACCTTGGCAGTGTGCTCATGACCGGCTCCGGTTTAACAGCAGAGGTCTCACTCCGAATCAGTCGAGCGGCAATATCTTTTCATCGGTTGCGTGACGCTGTGTGGAAGCTACCTGGTCTGTCGCTCCGCACGAAGCTTCAGGTCTTTCTCGGCCACGGTCATTCCCTCCCTTCTCTACGCTTGCGAAACGTGGACCCCCTAATAGAGCATCTTCGCCGGTTGGAAACATTTAGGCTGGCCTGCTTACGATCAATCCTGGGTTTAACCAGCCTGGATTGTGTGAGGAGCTCACAAATCCTCGAAAGATCTGGACAAAGTCCCATCGGTGAGCTCCTCCGGCAGGCAAGGCTGTGTTGGCTGGGTCATGTAGCCCGCATGCCCAGCCACCGCATGCCCAAACAGCTTTTGTTCGGCCGGATCGAGGGGGCTAAACGGTGTGGCACGGCTAGAGAAGAGATGGAGTGATGTGGTACAGGAGGATGTGGAGCTGAGTGGACTTGCCCATGACTGGTACCAGCGGTGTCAAGATCGGCCTCTGTGGAGGAGGCTCGTGAAGGACGCTACTGGGCAGTTGGAGGCAGTCGCCCTCCAACAACAACGGAGGGCGGAGGAGCCACGCTCACAACAACGAGCGGTAGCGCCGGGTGACTAAAGCACAGCAAGTTGGCACAGTAGGGGGGCACAGGTGGTGCATCAGCCAGTCATCTCAATCATCTCAGTCAGTCGACCCGTGGCACCTGCTGGGTCTGCCCCGTGGCGAATGGCGGTTGTTGTTGTGTGTTTCCGTGTGTGTGTGTCAGTGTGTCTCTTTGTTGTGGGGAGCGGTAGTGTAGCGGTTAGCGCGCTGCGCTATGAACCTGGCGACACGAGTTCGATTCCCGCTCACGGCCAACACCAGTGACGATTATCTGAACCGGTCCCGGCCTCCCCTAGGTCGACTCAGCCTCAAATGAGTACCTGGTGAGGTGTGTAAACATCGTCACTGGGGAGACAAAGGCGGGTCGGGCGTGGTGCTGGCCACCCACCCCCTCGTGTACCGTTCTGGCCTTCATAGGTGCTCGCTAACAGCACTTGCCCCTACAGTCTGTTAAGGCTATACGGGGGATCTTTGTATGTGTGGGGAGCGGTGGGTGTAGTGGTTAGCCGCTACACTGCGCTACGAACCCGGCGACCCGGGTTCGATTCCCGCTCACGGCCAACACGACCGGTGACGATTATCTGAACCGGTCCTGGGCCTCCCCTAGGTCCACTCAGCCTCAAAGGGTACTTGGTGTAGCGGTGTGTAGTAAACATCGCCACCCACCCCCTCGTGTGTGGTGCCGGCCTTCATAGGTGCTGCTGCTCGCTAACAGCACTTGCCCCTACAGTCTGTTACAGGCTATACGGGGGAGCTTTGTTTTTGTAGCCATCAGCACTGGGGAAAGACAAAGGCGGCCCGGGCGGTAGCCTTCATTTCGGTGCTCGCTGACAGCACTTGCCCCCACCGCTCCGCGAAGCCTACACGGGTGATCTTTGTCTGTGTCGACGTCACCGGCGAGCGGTGGCGCAGCGGTTAGCGCCGTCGCCCTGCGACCCCGGGCAGCCCCTAGGTCGACTCGGCCCCAAATGAGAATGCCTGAAGCGATGCGTTCACCAGGTGGGTGACGTGGTGAGTGACGTGGTGGAGGTTGAGGTGGGTGACGTGGTGGGTGACGTGGTGAGTGACGTGGTGAGTGACGAGGTTGAGGTGGAGGTGGATGATGAGGTGGACGCCGAGGTGGATGATCAGGTGGATGATGAGGTGGATGACAAGGTGAGAGGGGGGGAGGGGTTTGAGTCTCCACGAGGCTGCTGAGCAAACAGCCCCGCCCCCCTCCACCCGCCCCCCTCCAGCGGTCAGCTGTCACCTGCACACAGACAAAGGTCCCCGGGGTAGCCTTCACCTCACTGTCGGGGCAAGTGCTGTTAGCGAACAGCAGCAGCAGCAGCGGCGGCTACGTAGGCTGGGCACAGCGCCACCCATCATCGTGTACGGTGGCAACCAACACAAGCCCGGCCGCCTTTGTCTCCCCTAAGTGGTAGCTACTAGAAATGTAGTCGTAGTAGCTACATATGTAGTAGTGGTAGTAGTAGCTACTACACGTGTAGTAGCTACTACACGTGTAGTAGCTACTACACGTGTAGTAGTTAGTAGCTACACGTGTAGTAGTAGTAGCTACTACACGTGTAGTAGTAGTAGCTACTACACGTGTAGTAGTAGCAGCTACACGTGTAGTAGTAGTAGCTACACGTGTAGTAGTAGTAGCTACTACACGTGTAGTAGTAGTAGCTACTACACGTGTAGTAGTTAGTAGCTACACGTGTAGTAGTAGTAGCTATTACACGTGTAGTAGTAGTAGCTACATATGTAGTAGTAGCTACATATGTAGTAGTAGCTACTACTACTAGCAGCTAGTAGTGTGTGTACATACATGATGTGTGTGTGTGTGTGCAGGGTAATTGTGTGTGTGTGTACAGGGTAGTGTGTGTGTACATACAGAGTAATGTGTGTGTGTGTACATACAGGGATGTGTGTGTGTGTACAGGGTAGTGTGTGTGTGTGTACATACAGAGTAATGTGTGTGTGTGTACATACAGGGATGTGTGTGTGTACAGGGTAGTGTGTGTGTGTACAGAGTAATGTGTGTGTGTGTACACACAAAGTAATGTGTGTGTGTGTGTACAGGGTAGTGTGTGTGTGTACTTACAGGATAATGTGTGTGTGTGTACTTACAGAGTAATATGTGTGTGTGTGTACATACAGGGTAATGTGAGGTGCCAGGCGAGGTGTCAGGCTAGGTGTCACCCCAGTGCCAGGCGAGGTGCCAGGCTAGGTGCCTAACCATGCCCACGTGGTCATGAGTTCATCGTTGGTGTTGGCCCAGGTCGCTTCTGAACCCCAAACCAACAAAACAGCCAAACAGCTCAACGGGTCTTTGCCTGCTAAGATTATAAACACATCGTTGAGTTCCATTTGTATAAGATAGACGTCGTTTTACAGTGGCGTGTTGATCTTTCCTACACTTCTGACCCCGTGTCCCCTTCTTGTACGTCTGTGAGTCAAGAGCTTTACAGCTCATCGGATTCCCCCAGCAGATTCTGAGTTCTGTATTCGGTCTACTCTTCCACTCGGTGGCTGTGAAACCACCCGAGATTAATTTAACTTGAGCGCCGAATTGCACGCGGCAGTTTAGCTTCTTTTGAGTGTGGATCGGTCATGAAGAGTGGGTAGGTGAGTGGGTGGGTGGGTAGGTGAGTGGGTGGGTGGGTGAGTGAGTGGGTGGGTGGGTGGATGAGTGGGTGGGTGGGTGAGTGGATGAGTGGGTGGGTGGGTGAGTGGGTGGGTTGGGTGGGTGAGTGGGTGGATGGGTGGGTGGGTGGATGAGTGGGTGGGTGGGTGAGTGGGTGGGTTGGGTGGGTGAGTGGGTGGGTTGGGTGGGTGAGTGGGTGGGTGAGTGGGTGGTTGGATGAGTGGGTGAGTGGGTGGGTGAGTGGGTGGGTGAGTGGGTGAGTGGGTGGGTTGGTGAGTGGGTGGGTTGGGTGGGTGGATGGGTGAGTGAGTGGGTGGGTGGGTGGGTGAGTGAGTGGGTGGGTGGGTGGGTGGGTGGATGAGTGGTGGGTGGGTGAGTGGGTGGGTTGGGTGGGTGGGTGGGTGAGTGGGTGGGTTGGGTGGGTGGGTGGGTGAGTGGGTGGGTTGGGTGGGTGGGTGGGTGAGTGGGTGGGTTGGGTGGGTGGGTGGGTGAGTGGGTGGGTTGGGTGGGTGGGTGGGTGAGTGGGTGGGTTGGGTGGGTGGGTGGGTGAGTGGGTGGGTTGGGTGGGTGGGTGGGTGAGTGAGTGGGTGGGTGGGTGGATGAGTGGGTGGGTGGGTGAGTGGATGAGTGGGTGGGTGGGTGAGTGGGTGGGTTGGGTGGGTGAGTGGGTGGATGGGTGAGTGAGTGGGTGGGTCGGTGGGTGAGTGAGTGGGTGGGTGGGTGGGTGGATGAGTGGGTGGGTGGGTGGGTGGGTGAGTGGGTGGGTTGGGTGGGTGAGTGGGTGGGTGAGTGGGTGAGTGGGTGGTTGGATGAGTGGGTGAGTGGGTGGGTGAGTGGGTGGGTGAGTGGGTGAGTGGGTGGGTTGGTGAGTGGGTAGGTGAGTGAGTGGGTGGGTGAGTGAGTGGGTAAGTGGGTGAGTGAGTGTTTGGGTGAGTGGGTGGGTGAGTGAGTGAGTGGGTGGTTGGATGAGTGGGTGGGTGAGTGGGTGGGTGAGTGGGTGAGTGGGTGGGTGGGTGAGTGGGTGGGTGGGTGGGTGAGTGAGTGGGTGGGTGGGTGGATGAGTGGGTGGGTGGGTGAGTGGATGAGTGGGTGGGTGGGTGAGTGGGTGGGTTGGGTGGGTGAGTGGGTGGATGGGTGGGTGGGTGGATGAGTGGGTGGGTGGGTGAGTGGGTGGGTTGGGTGGGTGAGTGGGTGGGTTGGGTGGGTGAGTGGGTGGGTGAGTGGGTGGTTGGATGAGTGGGTGAGTGGGTGGGTGAGTGGGTGGGTGAGTGGGTGAGTGGGTGGGTTGGTGAGTGGGTGGGTTGGGTGGGTGAGTGGGTGGATGGGTGAGTGAGTGGGTGGGTGGGTGAGTGAGTGGGTGGGTGGGTGGGTGGATGAGTGGGTGGGTGGGTGAGTGGGTGGGTTGGGTGGGTGGGTGGGTGAGTGGGTGGGTTGGGTGGGTGGGTGGGTGAGTGGGTGGGTTGGGTGGGTGGGTGGGTGAGTGGGTGGGTTGGGTGGGTGGGTGGGTGAGTGGGTGGGTTGGGTGGGTGGGTGGGTGAGTGAGTGGGTGGGTGGGTGGATGAGTGGGTGGGTGGGTGAGTGGATGAGTGGGTGGGTGGGTGAGTGGGTGGGTTGGGTGGGTGAGTGGGTGGATGGGTGAGTGAGTGGGTGGGTCGGTGGGTGAGTGAGTGGGTGGGTGGGTGGGTGGATGAGTGGGTGGGTGGGTGGGTGAGTGGGTGGGTTGGGTGGGTGAGTGGGTGGGTGAGTGGGTGAGTGGGTGGTTGGATGAGTGGGTGAGTGGGTGGGTGAGTGGGTGGGTGAGTGGGTGAGTGGGTGGGTTGGTGAGTGGGTAGGTGAGTGAGTGGGTGGGTGAGTGAGTGGGTAAGTGGGTGAGTGAGTGTTTGGGTGAGTGGGTGGGTGAGTGAGTGAGTGGGTGGTTGGATGAGTGGGTGGGTGAGTGGGTGGGTGAGTGGGTGAGTGGGTGGGTGGGTGAGTGGGTAGGTGAGTGAGTGGGTGGGTGAGTGAGTGGGTAAG
Source organism: Lampetra fluviatilis (assembly GCF_964198595.1). NCBI lineage: Eukaryota > Metazoa > Chordata > Hyperoartia > Petromyzontiformes > Petromyzontidae > Lampetra > Lampetra fluviatilis. The sequence continues at coordinate 5,319,931 of NC_136339.1, forward strand.
TGGGTGAGTGAGTGTGTGGGTGAGTGGGTGGGTGAGTGAGTGGGTAGGTGAGTGAGTGGGTGGGTGAGTGGATGAGTGGGTGGGTGATTGAGTGGGTGAGTGGGTGGGTGGGTGAGTGGGTGAGCGAGTGAGTGAGTGGGTGAGTGAGTGGGTGGGTGGGTGGGTGGGTGAGTGGGTGGGTGAGTGGGTGGGTGGGTGGGTGAGTGGGTGGGTGGGTAGGTGAGTGAGTGAGTGGGTGGGTGGGTGAGTGAGTGGGTAAGTGGGTGAGTGGGTGGATGAGTGTGTGGTTGAGTGGTTGGCTGGGTGAGTGGGTGAGTGGGTGGGTGAGTGAGTGGTTGCGTGAGTGAGTGGTTGAGTGGTTGAGTAAGTGCGTGGGTGGTTGAGTGAGTGGTTGAGTGAGTGCGTGCGTGATTGAGTGGGTGGTTGAGTGACTGTGTGGGTGAGTGGGTGGTTAAGCGAGTGCGTGCGTGAGTGAGTGAGCGAGAAGGTGAGTGGGATTGATGGGTTAAGATGAGGATGTAGTGACGGAGCTCAGGCGATGATGGTATTGACGGAATGCGCCAATGTACATTTTAAACTCATGCAAATTCGCTCTCCACACCGGCAATTGCCGTGTCTCCTCCGTTTTTTGCCGCAGTGAAAGAGTGGGGGGAGAAGGGGGGTGGGATGATGGTGGGGAGGGGCATGGGGGGGGGGGATGAGGGGGGGAGGGGGATGAGGGGGCGGGGCGTCGTTTTCCAGGAACCTAACAATGGGATGTGATCATTGTGATGATGATGATTAGATGTGATGATGATGCTGATTAGATGATGATGATGTTAAGCTGACAATGGGATGTGATCATTTATGAGTGAGTGGGTGGGTGGGTGTGTGATTGAGTGTGTAATTGAGTGAGTACATGAATCAGTGGGTTTGTGCGTGATTGCGTGGCTGAATTCGTGAGCGAGTGAATGAGTGGATGTGGGTGAATAAGTGGATGCGTGAGTGAGCGAGTGAATGAGTGAATGTGGGTGAATGAGTGGATGTGGGTGAATGAGTGGATGAGTGAGTGAGTGGGTGAATTATTACGTGGGAAAAATTAAATGGGTGAGTGTGTGACATTAGCGTGTCATTTAATGAGTGTGTAATTGAGTGTGTCCGTGGGTGAATAAGTGGGTGAGTGAATAAGTGGGTGAGTGAGTTGGTGAATTTATGAGTGACCGAGTGATTAAGTGAGTGTGCGAGTGTGTCAATGAGTGTGTGAATGACTGGGTGAGTAAGTGGGTGAGTAAGTGGGTGCGTAAGTGGGCGAGTGGGTGGGTGAGTGAATTAGTGAGTGAGCGAGCGAGTGAGTTAATGAATAGGTGAGTGAATTAGTGGGTAAGCGAGTGGGTGATTACGCGAGTGAGTGTGCGAGTGGGTGAGTGAGTGTGCGAGTGGGTGAGTGAGTGTGCGAGTGGGTGAGTGAGTGTGCGAGTGGGTGAGTGAGTGTGCGAGTGGGTGAGTGAGTGTGCGAGTGGGTGAGTGAGTGTGCGAGTGGGTGAGTGAGTGTGCGAGTGGGTGAGTGAGTGTGCGAGTGGGTGAGTGAGTGTGCGAGTGGGTGAGTGAGTGTGCGAGTGGGTGAGTGAGTGTGCGAGTGGGTGAGTGAGTGTGCGAGTGGGTGAGTGAGTGTGCGAGGGAGCGAGTGTTCATAGCGCAGCGTAGCGCTAACCACTACACCACCGCTCCCCAACGTACCCACGCACAAAGACACACACACAGACACACACACAGACACACACACACACAGACACACACACACACAGACACACACACACACAGACACACACACAGACACACACACAGACACACACACAGACAGAGGGGTTCTGTCCGCCTGCTAACACCGGGGAGGGGAGGGAGGGGGAGGGAGGGGGGGAGGGGGGGGAGGAGCGAGGCATTTGACGTGCGACTCGGGGTAGTGTCGACTGAAACTTGCCCTCGTCTCATCTCGTCCCCGTGTCTCAACCTCGCTGACAGCAGCGGGGAGATGGGGGGGGAGATGGGGGGGGGAGATGGGGGGGAACACGAGACGCGTTTTGCATCTGCTCATTGTCTATTCATCTATTGCTGAGATGATGTCAAAACAAACAGAGCGGCTCACGGTGTGAGATGTCTCCTTGGCACGCAGCGCGCCCACCGCCTGGCTAACTCACCTACTCGTTCACTCAGCCACCCACTCACTCACTCAGCCACTCACTTACTCACCCACTCACTCACCCACTAACTCGCTCGCTCGCTCACTCACTCACTCACCGACTTACTAACCCACTCGCTCGCTCACTCACTCACTCACCCACTCACTCACTCACTCACCCACTCACCCACTCACTCGCTCGCTCGCTCGCTCACCCACTCACTCACTCACCCACTCACTCACTCACACACTCACTTACCCACACACTCACTCAGCCACCCACTCACTCACTCAGCCACCCACTCACTCACTCACCCACTTACTCACCCACTCACTTACTCACCCACTCACGCACTCACTCGCTCACTCACTCACCCACTCACTTACTCACCCACTCACGCACTCGCTCGCTCACTCACTCAGCCAATCACTTACTCACCCACTCACTCGCTCGCTCACCGACTCACTCACCCACTCACTCACCCACTCACTCACCCAACCACTCTCTCACGCACCCACCCACCCACCCACTCTCTCACTCACCCACCCACCGACTAACTCACCCACCCACTAACTCACCCACCCACTAACTCACCCACCCACTAACTCACCCACCCACTAACTCACCCACCCACTCTCTCACTCACCCACCCACTCACCCACCCACCCACTAACTCACCCACCCATCCACCCACTAACTCACCCACCCACTAACTCACCCACCCACTCTCTCACTCACCCACTCAACCACTAACTCACCCACCCACCCACCCACTAACTCACCCACTAACTCACCCACCCACTAACTCACCCACCCACTCTCTCACTCACTGATAGGCATCGGTCGATGGCTCACAGACAGACACGGGCGCGTGCGCGGGGTCACGGAATATATCAGCCAATGGCATTTCCCCTACCCCCCGCCTGCTTTGAATGAAAACAACTCAACGTTGTTGTTGTTGTTGTTGCTGCTGTTGTTGTTGCTGTTGTGGCCGTTGCTGCTGTATTTCATTGACACATCCCATCAGCCGCATGCGGGCCTCCCTTACTGGGGAGCGTCATCACCCGAGCAACATTGCTGTGTGTGGTGGGCGAGTGGGTGAATTGGTGAGTGGGCTAGTGAGTGAATTGGTGGGTGGGTTAGTGAGTGAATTGGTGGGTGTGTTTGTGAGTGAATTGGTGGGTGTGTTAGTGAGTGAATTGGCGGGTGTGTTAGTGAGTGAATTGGCGGGTGGGTTAGTGAGTGAATTGGTGGGTCGGTTAGTGAATTGGTGGGTGGGTTAGTGAGTGAATTGGTGGGTGGGTTAGTGAGTGAATTGGTGGGTGGGTTAGTGAGTGAATTGGTGGGTCGGTTAGTGAATTGGTGGGTGTGTTAGTGAGTGAATTAGTGAGTGAATTGGCAGGTGTGTTAGGGAGTGAATTAGTGGGTGGGCTAGTGAGTGAATTGGTGGGTGGGTTAGTGAGTGAATTGGTGGGTGGGTGAGTGAGTGAATTGGTGGGTGTGATGATGAAAATGATTGTGGTGATGATGATGGTGGTGATGGTGAAAATGATGATGGTGGTGATGGTGGTGGTGATGATGGTGGTAATGATGACGGTGGTGGTGATGACGGTGGTGGTGGTGATGATGATGATGGTGGTGGTGATGACGATGGTGGTATTGATGATGATGGTGGTGATGATGATGGTGGTATCGATGATGATGGTGATGATGATGGTGGTGATGATGATGGTGGTGGTGATGACGATGGTGGTATTGATGATGATGGTGGTGATGATGATGGTGGTATCGATGATGATGGTGATGATGATGGTGGTGATGATGATGGTGGTGGTGATGACGATGATGGTAATGATGATGATGGTGGTGATGATGGTGGTGGTGGTAATGATGGAGGTAATGATGATGATGGTGATGGTGATGATGATGATGATTGTGATGATGATGATGATGGTGGTAATGATGACGGTGGTGGTGATGATGATGGTGGTGGTGGTGATGATGGAGGTAATAATGATGGTGGTGATGTCTCGGTTAGTGTGAAGTTCGTGTGTCCTCCCCCCGGCCGGGTACGGGTAGCCGTTTGCGACCCTGGTGCGGCCGGGTACGGGTACGGGTAGGCCGTGAGTCACTGATGAGTCACCGTTTGTCACTCATATCGGGTAGGGTACGGGTAGGGTACGGGTACCCATACCCGGCCGGGTACGGGTACGGGTACCCATTTGCGATCCTGGTGCCGCCGAGTACGGGTAAGGAATCAAAACCCGTTTGCGACCTCTGTGACGTCAAGGCATTCCTTCACGAGGATTGAATGAGTTGGCGAAGGAGCTCAAGTTGCTCCTCTTGAACCGAAACTCCACATGACACTCCCTGCTCCGAGTGACCACCTCTGCAGAGTGAGCGAACCTTACGAAATGACACGTGGTTCCAAAGTGCACCTAGCCTGGCACAGCAGGGCCTGTGACCTCCTGCACCTAGCCTGGCACAGCAGTCAACCTATGGCACCTGGGTCTGTCCCGTGACCTCCTGCACCTAGCCTGGCACAGCAGTCAACCCATGGCACCTGGGTCTGTCCCGTGACCTCCTGCACCTAGCCTGGCACAGCAGTCAACCCATGGCACCTGCAGGGTCTGTCCCGTGACCTCCTGCACCTAGCCTGGCACAGCAGTCAACCTATGGCACCTGGGTCTGTCCCGTGACCTCCTGCACCTAGCCTGGCACAGCAGTCAACCCATGGCACCTGGGTCTGTCCCGTGACCTCCTGCACCTAGCCTGGCACAGCAGTCAACCCATGGCACCTGCAGGGTCTGTCCCGTGACCTCCTGCACCTAGCCTGGCACAGCAGTCAACCTATGGCACCTGGGTCTGTCCCGTGACCTCCTGCACCTAGCCTGGCACAGCAGTCAACCCATGGCACCTGGGTCTGTCCCGTGACCTCCTGCACCTAGCCTGGCACAGCAGTCAACCCATGGCACCTGCAGGGTCTGTCCCGTGACCTCCTGCACCTAGCCTGGCACAGCAGTCAACCCATGGCACCTGGGTCTGTTCCGTGACCTCCTGCACCTAGCCTGGCACAGCAGTTAACCCATGGCACCTGTGTCTGTCCCGTGACCTCCTGCACCTAGCCTGGCACAGCAGTCAACCCATGGCACCTGCAGGGTCTGTCCCGTGACCTCCTACACCTAGCCTGGCACAGCAGTAATCCCACGGCACCTGGGTCTGACCCGTGACCTCCTGCACCTAGCCTGGCACAGCAGTCAACCCATGGCACCTGCAGGGTCTGTCCCGTGACCTCCTGCACCTAGCCTGGCACAGCAGTCAACCCATAGCACCTGGGTCTGTTCCGTGACCTCCTGCACCTAGCCTGGCACAGCAGTCAACCCATGGCACCTGCAGGGTCTGTCCCGTGACCTCCTGCACCTAGCCTGGCACAGCAATCAACCCATGGCACCTGGGTCTGTTCCGTGGCCTCCGGCACAGCAGTCGACCCATGGCATCTGTAGGGTCTGTCCCGTGACCTCCTGCACCTAGCCTGGCACAGGCGCTGAGGTGACGTCACCGCCACTACGGCTGCTGTTGCTGCTGCTTTTGTTATTGCTGCTATCGACCTATCTGCTGATGCTGAGTATTTTCAGTTTTAATCGTTCAAAGTAAAACAAAGACCACCACTTTTTTTACCCAGCCGTCCACGTGACGTCACCCTCCGTTTGCCCTCCGGGGTGGGCGATGTCCCCCCCCCCTCGACCGCGCCCACGAGAGCCGCGAGACGGAAACGCGATCCAGGATCCACTCGCGGGTGCGAATCCACTCCGGGATCTATTAACTCATCACCGCCGCGGCAAGCGATGAGCCTCGATCCAGGATCCACAACCGGGTGGGATTCCACTCCGGGATCTCGGAACTCAACACAGTCGCGGAAAGAGATGAGCCTCGATCCAGGATCCACGCGCGGGTGCGAATCCACTCCGGGATCTATTAACTCATCACCGCCGCGGCAAGCGACGAACCACGATCCAGGATCCATTCGCGGGTGGTAATCCACTCCGGTATCTCGGAACTCATCACAGTCGCGGCAAGAGATGAGCCTCGATCCAGGATCCACACGCGCGCGGAGATCCACTCCGGGATCTCGGAACTCATCACCCGTCGCCTGTAAGTGACGAACCTCGATCCATGATCCACGCGCGGGTGGTAATCCACTCCGGGATCTCGAAACTCCTCACAGTCGCGGCAAGAGATGAGCCTCGATCCAGGATCCACAACCGGGTGGGATTCCACTCCGGGATCTTGTAACTCATCTCCGCCGCGGAAAGAGATGAGCCTCGATCCAGGATCCACTCGCGCGCGGAGATCCACTCCGGGATCTATTAACTCATCACCGCCGCGGCAAGCGATGAGCCTCGATCCAGGATCCACGCGCAGGTGGCAATCCACTCCGGGCTTTTGTAACTCATCGATGATCCTCGATCCAGGATCCACACGCGGAAATCCGCTCCGGGATTTCGTTACTCGCGGGCTAATGGTTCTGATCGTTTCGAAACAGAACCTTTTTTTAAAATAAACTAATTTTTAACACGCCCTTAATTATCGACAACATTAAGTTGTTATCAATAATATTTTTTTTTAAATTGTTAATATTCGCCGAACATTAAACCGGACGATAAATCGTTTGGTTATTGGCAATATGAAATCTCCACGTGTATATAAAAGGCAAAGTTGTGATTATGTGAGTCTGTTCTAAATGTTTAGCGTACTTCCCGACATGCAACAAACTGCAAATTCGCCATGTGGGTACTTTCCAGACGGTACACCATGCACAAATTATAAAAATACACTTTTGGTTTATTTTGGGGGGGGGGGAGCTCAATAAATGCATAGATTTTTTGCACGACAAGTGAGTAGTGACGTCACATCTGTCACGTGACCCGCGCGTGTGGAAGCGTAACGCATTGTAGTGCATTTGAACCGGTCCTGGGCCTCCCCTAGGTCGACTCAGCCTCAAACGAGTAACTGGTGTGGTGTGTGAACATCGCCACTGGGGAGACAAAGGCGGCCGGGGGTAGTAAAGCTAGCAATGTATGAAAATAAAATAAAAAATAGGCCTTTAATGTTGTTGTTATGTCAATAAAACAAGAGTTGTGTTACGATGTTCAAACATCAAGTAGATTTAGAACCGTTTGCAAGGACTCAAGTTACTCCATGCGGTGGTGAACACGCAAAACAAACCCATTTCTGATGATGATGATGATAATATTTGGGTTGTATTTGAAACCCGCCTACAGCAGCAAGCGGCGATGTCTTTGGTGTTTGAACATTAAAAACAATAAAAAAAAAACCGGTTTTATTGCTGGAAAGGGTAAAAACCGGTTTCTTGTTTTTTTCCCACCCCCATACTTTTATAATTATGTATTTCACAATTATCGAGGATACATTCAATTAAACAAGTTCAATCTCTAACCGGATGTAAACATTCCGCATTCGAGTGCGTCGTAGCTTATTTATAAATCTATTTCAACTTATTTCTTTATTTCACCAGGTAAGGCTGACCTACGTCGCAGAGGTAACAAACGGGTTTTGATTCCTTACCCGTACCCGGCCGCACCAGGGTCGCAAATGGCTACCCGTACCCGTACCCGGCCGCACCAGGGTCGCAAATGGCTACCCGTACCCGTACCCGGCCGCACCAGGGTCGCAAATGGCTACCCGTACCCGTACCCGGCCGCACCAGGGTCGCAAATGGCTACCCGTACCCGGCCGGGTACGGTTAGCCGGGTATCGGGTAGGGTACGGGTATCGGGTACCCGATTGCGATCTCTGCTACGTAGCAAGTTTTACAGATAAGGGGCCGTCCATAAATGACGTCACGCACCTAGGGGGGAGGGGGGGGTCAGACATTTGTGACGATGTGTGACGAGAAGGGGGGGGGGTGAGAAATGTGACGTCACATCAAAAAGCGCAACGTTCTACTTAATTAAATAGACTTTGTAATAAATGTTTTCTCCTACAACATCAGAGTGCAGCGCCACATTAAATACGCGCTACAATGACAATAGTTTAAAGCGATTTGAAGCATGTTTTTTTTTGGGGGGGGGGGCAGAGCTTTGTGACGTCATATTCGAAGGGGGGTCTGACTTTTTGTGACGCCGTGTGACGAGGGGGGGGGGTCAAAAATCTTCAAAAATCGCGTGACGTCATTTATGGACGGCCCCTTTGTACAGCAGCAGCAGCAGCCACATACTCTAAAGTTGCGCGCTGATGTTGATTCTAAATGGTGGAGTGGGGAAAAAACCGAAGGAAAAAAATCCATGCGACCAGGGGAAGAGAGAGAGACGCAAACTCTAAATATGCAGCAGCAGCAGCAGGCGTCAGGGTCGGGATCGAACCCACGACCTCCTGTAGACCAGGCGAGGTAGTTAGCATCTCCTAGCCACCGTGATGATTGGTGTGTCAGTTACTGATCACTGGGTTATTGATCACTGATCACTGTGTTATTGATCACTGTGTTATTGATGGGTGAGTCAGTCACTCATCAGAATATGTCACTGTGTCATTGATCACCGCGTCACTGATCACTGTCATTGATCACTGATCAGTGTCATTGATAACTGATCACTGTGTTATTGATCACTGATCACTGTGTTATTGATCACTGTGTTATTGATGGGTGAGTCGGTCACTCATCAGAATGTGTCACTGTGTCATTGATCACCGCGTCACTGATCACTGTGTCATTGATCACTGATCACTGTGTTATTGATCACTGATCACTGTGTTATTGATCACCGCGTCACTGATCACTGTGTCATTGATCACTGATCACTGTGTTATTGATCACTGATCACTGTGTTATTGATCACCGCGTCACTAATCACTGTGTCATTGATCACTGATCACTGTGTCATTGATCACTGATTAGTGTGTCACTGATCACCGCGTCACTGATCACTGATCAGTGTCATTGATCACTGATCACTGTGTTATTGATCACCGCGTCACTAATCACTGATCAGTGTCATTGATCACTGATCACCGCGTCACTGATCACCGCGTGAGTCGCGTGTGACACGTGAATTCCAGTCGTTCTCGCGTGCCCCGAGTTCAGGGAAACCCCGAGGGGTGGGGGGTGGGGGTGAGTGGGGGGGAGGGGTGAGTGGGGGGGAGGGGTGAGTGGGGGGAGAGGTGAGTGGGGGGTGGGGGTGAGTGGGGGGGAGGGGTGAGTTGGGGGGAGGGGTGAGTTGGGGGGAGGGGTGAGTGGGGGGTGGGGGGAGAGGGGAGTGGGGGG
>NC_136339.1:5334368-5358717 GCF_964198595.1 Lampetra fluviatilis
GGGTGGTGGGGAGGGGGGTGGTGGGGGGGTTGTGGGGGGGTGGTGGGGGGAAGAGGGGGGTGTTGGGGGGGTGGTGGGCGGTGGTGGGAGGACGAGAGGGGGAGGGGCAGGTGTAGGAGGATGGCACCACAGCCCTTGCCCCAGTAGCGTGTTGAGGCTACACGGGGCATCTTTGTCTTTGGTAGGCGAGTGCAGGTGACTGGGTGGGGGAGGGGTGGTAGGGGCGGGGCGGGGCAGGGTATTTACCTAGGCGACATTATTTAATTATAAATATTATTATTGTTGTCACTTTGCACTTTAATATTTTGCGGTCGTGCGGGTGGGGAACGAGATCGTCACACGACTTCTGCGGAGACGTCTCCAGCCCACGGAGAGACACAGAGAGACAGACACAGAGAGAGAGACAGAGACAGAGAGACACAAAGACACAGAGAGACAGAGACACAGAGACACAGAGAGACACAGAGAGAGACAGAGAGAGACAGAGAGAGACAGAGAGAGAGACACACACAGAGAGACACAGATATACAAATAGACAGAGAGACACAGACAGAGAGAGAGAGACACACAGAGACATAGAGAGACACATAGACAGACAGACACAGAGATAGACAGACACAGAGACACAGACAGACACAGAGAGAGAGAGAGACACAGACACAGAGAGATACAGACAGAGACACAGACAGAGACACAGAGAGACAGACAGACACAGAGACAGACAGACAGACACAGAGACACAGAGACACAGACAGACACGGACAGAGACACAAACACAGACAGAGACACAGAGAGAGAGAGAGAGAGACAGACACAGAGACAGACAGACACAGAGACACAGACACAGAGAGACACAGACAGACAGGTGGAGGAGGTGGTGAGAGACACAGAGAGAGAGGGAGAGGCAGGTGTAGGTGGAGGTGTAGGTGGTGGTGGAAGACACAGAGACACACACAGAGAGGCAGGTGTAGGTGGTGGTGGTGAGAGACACACAGAGAGGGAGAGGCAGGTGGAGGTGGGGGAGGTGGTGAGAGACACACAGAGAGAGGGAGAGGCAGGTGGAGGTGGTGAGAGAGGGAGAGGCAGGTGGAGGTGTAGGTGGTGGTGGGAGACACATAGACACAGACAGATAGGCAGGTGTAGGTGGTGGTGGTGAGAGACACACACAGACAGGCAGGTGGTGGTGTAGGTGGTGTAGGTGGTGGTGGTGTAGGTGGTGGTGGTGTAGGTGGTGTAGGTGGTGGTGGTGTAGGTGGTGTAGGTGGTGGTGGTGTAGGTGGTGGTGTAGGTGGTGTAGGTGGTGTAGGACGTGTTGGTGGGAGATGGAGCGCGGGCTGCGATCCGCCCAGGAGCTCCGCGAGGCCGTGCTGAAGGTGGTGGAGCGAGTGGATCCCGTGGACATTCAGAAAGGTGAGAGAGACAAAGGCGGCCGTGGAGGGGAGGGGGTGGGTTTGGGGGTGCGGGAGATCGACCCCCCCCCCCAAACCACGTGACTGAGAAAGGAGAGACAAAGGCGGCCGGGGCGGGCTTGTGTGCCGTGTCGCGGCCTTCGTAGGCGCTGGCTGGCAGCACTTGCCCCTCCAGGAGGTGAAGGCTACACGGGGGATCTTTGTCTTTGTGGCCCAGCTGATCCCATTGATTTGGCGACCGCGCGCGGTCACGTCACGAACTCGGCTCTAAACTCTCCTCTTATCTGGGTGGTTGAGTGAGTGGGTAGGTGAGTGAGTGTGTAGGTGAGTGAATGGGTAGGTGAGTGGGTGGGTGGGTGAGTGGGTAGGTGGTTGGGTAGGGAGGTGAGTGGGTGGGTAGGTGAGTGGGTAGGTGAGTGGGTAGGGAGGTGAGTGGGTGGGTAGGTGAGTGGGTGGTTGAGTGGGTAGGTGAGTGAGTGGGTAGGTGAGTGGGTGGGTAGGTGAGTGGGTGGTTGAGTGAGTGGGTAGGTGAGTGGGTGGTTGAGTGAGTGGGTAGGTGAGTAAGTGGGTAGGTGAGTGGGTGGTTGAGTGAGTGGGTAGGTGAGTGGGTGGGTGGTTGAGTGAGTGGGTGGTTGAGTGAGTGGGTAGGTGAGTGGGTAGGGAGGTGAGTGGGTGGGTAGGTGAGTGGGTAGGTGAGTGGGTAGGGAGGTGAGTGGGTGGGTAGGTGAGTGGGTGGTTGAGTGGATGGGTAGGTGAGTCGGTGGTTGAGTGGGTGGGTAGGTGAGTGGGTGGTTGAGTGGGTGGGTAGGTGAGTGAGTGGTTGAGTGAGTGGGTAGGTGGGTGTCTGGGTGGTTGAGCGAGTGGGTGGTTGAGCGAGTGGGTAGGTGAGTGGGTGATTGAGTGAGTGGGTAGGTGGGTGGGTGGTTGAGTGAGTGAGTGGGTAGGTGAGTGGGTGGTTGAGTGAGTGGGTAGGTATGTGGGTGGTTGAGTGAGTGGGTAGGTGAGTGGGTGGTTGAGTGAGTGGGTGGTTGAGTGAGTGGGTAGCTGGGTGGTGGACTGAGTGGGTAGTTGGGTGAGTGGGTGGGTGAGTGAGTGGGTTGGAGAGTGGGTGGTTGAGTGAGTGGGTAGTAGGGTGCCTGAGTGGTTGAGTGAGTGGGTAGATGGTTGTCTGAGTGAGTGAGTATGTAGTTGGGTGTATTGGTGGTTGAGTGACTGAGTGGGTAGTTGGGTGTTTGGGTGGGAGACTGAGTGGGTAGTTGAGTGAGTGGGTAGGTGAGTGGGTGGGTGGTTGAGTGGGTGGGTGGTTGAGTGAGTGGGTGGTTGAGTGAGTGGGTGGTTGAGTGAGTGGGTTGAGTGATTGGGTTGAGTGAGTGGGTAGTTGGGTGCCTGGGTAGTAGAGTGACTGAGTGGGTAATGTGGTGAGGAAGTAAACCGTTGAGTGAATGACTGGCTGGGTGGTTCGCTGGCCTAGAAAGTGCTGGAATCGGCACGCAGCGCGAAACGTCAGAAACGCGGGAGCGGAATGGGGGGGGGGGCGTTTGGGGGGAGGGGGACGGGGGGGGGGGGGTCGTGACGTCAGCAGCGCCAGGTCGATCAACTTTCGTGTGGTCATTATTTCATTTCTTTTCCTGGTGTTGCGATCGAAACTTTCCTAGTTTCTTGTCATTTTCTTTGAACCCATCCACGCGACTTCACCGAAAGTACCAAAGGATAGAGACGCCGCTTCACTGGTCTCCTGAAGAAGGCCCATTGACTGAAACGTTCGTCGACTGTGTCGAGCTGGAGGTGGTGGTGGTGGTGGGTCCAGAGTTTAGCTGTCGGTGACACACGAGACGATTTTGACTCCGTACGAAACGTAGAATTTTATCCTGCATGAGTCTGTGGGTCTCTGTGTGAGTCTATGGGTCTCTGTGGGAGTATATGGGTCTCTGTGTGAGTCTATGGGTCCATGTGTGAGTCTACGGGTCTCTGTGTGAGTCTATGGGTCTCTGTGTGAGTCTATGGGTCTCTGTGTGAGTCTATGGGTCTCTGTGGGAGTATATGGGTCTCTGTGTGAGTCTATGGGTCTCTGTGTGAGTCTATGGGTCCATGTGTGAGTCTATGGGTCTCTGTGTGAGTCTATGGGTCTCTGTGTGAGTCTACGGGTCTCTGTGTGAGTCTATGGGTCTCTGTGTGAGTCTATGGGTCTCTGTGTGAGTCTATGGGTCTCTGTGTGAGTATATGGCTCTCTGTGTGAGTCTATGGGTCTCTGTGTGAGTCTATGGGTCTCTGTGTGAGTCTGTGGGTCTCTGTGCGAGTCTATGGGTCTCTGTGTGAGTCTATGGGTCTCTGTGTGAGTCTATGGGTCTCTGTGCGAGTCTATGGGTCTCTGTGCGAGTCTATGGGTCTCTGTGTGAGTCTATGGGTCTCTGTGTGAGTCTATGGGTCTCTGTGTGAGTCTATGGGTCTCTGTGTGAGTCTATGGGTCTCTGTGTGAGTCTATGGGTCTCTGTGCGAGTCTATGGGTCTATGTGCGAGTCTATGGGTCTCTGTGTGAGTCTATGGGTCTCTGTGTGAGTCTATGGGTCTCTGTGGGAGTATATGGGTCTCTGTGTGAGTCTATGGGTCTCTGTGCGAGTCTATGGGTCTCTGTGTGAGTCTATGGGTCTCTGTGGGAGTATATGGGTCTCTGTGTGAGTCTATGGGTCTCTGTGTGAGTCTATGGGTCTCTGTGTGAGTCTATGGGTCTCTGTGCGAGTCTATGGGTCTCTGTGCGAGTCTATGGGTCTCTGTGTGAGTCTATGGGTCTCTGTGGGAGTATATGGGTCTCTGTGTGAGTCTATGGGTCTCTGTGTGAGTCTATGGGTCCATGTGTGAGTCTATGGGTCTCTGTGTGAGTCTATGGGTCTCTGTGTGAGTCTATGGGTCTCTGTGGGAGTATATGGGTCTCTGTGTGAGTCTATGGGTCTCTGTGTGAGTCTATGGGTCTCTGTGTGAGTCTACGGGTCTCTGTGTGAGTCTATGGCTCTCTGTGTGAGTCTATGGGTCTCTGTGTGAGTCTATGGGTCTCTGTGTGAGTCTGTGGGTCTCTGTGCGAGTCTATGGGTCTCTGTGTGAGTCTATGGGTCTCTGTGCGAGTCTATGGGTCTCTGTGCGAGTCTATGGGTCTCTGTGTGAGTCTATGGGTCTCTGTGTGAGTCTATCGGTCTCTATGTGAGTCTATGGTTCTCTGTGCGAGTCTATGGGTCTCTGTGTGAGTCCACAACTTTATCCGTAGTAGAGAGACGACGAGAGATGGGTGCATGGGGAGTTGTTTCGTTGGCTTAGATCGCCTAAATCGATCAGTGTTGTGTCGTTAAACCCGCCACCACCCGACACACAGCCCATCGATTAAGGGGGGACGGGAGGAGGGGTTTGTCGCGTAAACAAAACGTGGCCAATGAGTTTCGATTGGTCAGCGAGTCAATCCAATTGTGTGTCGGAGTGAGTCAAAACACACGCCAACGTTAACACATTGGAGTTAAATGAAAAAACTTTCGTATCGTAAAATTTTGATTTAAAGCTTTCGCGACTGCAGGGATTCATATTCTTGGTTATTTCGGTAAATGCATCACGTAGAAGTGAAAGAATAAAATAATAAGAAATATAAAACAATAAAATGCTCACGACGTTTCGACTGCAACACAAGCAATCATCATGATGATTCGATTTAAAGCTTTCGTGACTGCAGGGATTCATCTGCTTGGTTCTTTCGGTAAAGTCACGTAGAATGGAAATAATAAAATAATAAAACATAATAAAATAATTCTCACGACGTTTCGGCCACAACGCAAGCAGCCGTCCTCAGGTGGAGAACAGGTCTGTCGGAAAGACAGCGTCTGACAGACCTGTTCTTCACCTGAGGACGGCTGCTTGCAGTGGCCGAAACGTCGTGAGAATTATTTTATTATGTTTTAGTTTTTTTATTTCCCTTCTACGCGACTTTACTTGAAAGAACCACGAATACGTTCGTATCGTCGTCGTTGTTATTATTATCAGCGCGTTTCCTTTTAAATGATCGTCACGCACCGTTTGTCCTTTTGACCACGCAAACCGATCTGCCGAGCCGAAAGTCCACAATTTGCCCCAACAGCAGCAGCAGAAAAAAAAACTGACAAAGCCAACACCAGCGGATCAGTGGCGATCATCTCGAACAGCTGAGAGTGTAAACTTTAACTTTTCGTAATGTTTCCAGACGAGGAGGCACCCCGCCCACTTGAGGCTGTGTGTGGCTCTCATTCAGCAGATACCCGTCGAGCAGGATCGATGGCTCAGCCGAGTGGCGGATTTATCATCATCGTCATCACGCGCAGTGCCCGATTAGCCTCGTAGCAAAAGTAGTTGCACATGTGGTAGCGACACGTGTAGTAGCAGTAGCTGCACGTGTAGTAGCAGTAGCTGCACGTGTAGTAGCAGTAGCGACACGTGTAGTAGTAGTAGCTGCACGTGTAGTAGCAGTAGCTGCACGTGTAGTAGCAGCAGCTGCACGTGTAGCAGCAGCTGCACGTGTAGTAGTAGTAGTAGCTGCACGTGTAGTAGCAGTAGCTGCACGTGTAGTAGCAGTAGCTGCACGTGTAGTAGCAGTAGCTGCACGTGTAGCAGCAGCTGCACGTGTAGTAGTAGTAGTAGCTGCACGTGTACACACAACACAGAGACACACAGAGAGACACAACAGGGACACAGAGAGAGAGACACACCATAGACACACAAAGACACACAACATAGACACACAGAGACAGAGAGAGAGACACACAACATAGACACACACAGAGAGAGAGAGACACACACAACATAGACACACAACAGACACCCAGAGAGACACACACACAACATAGACACAAAGAGAGAGAGAGACAACACAGAGACACACAACATAGACACACAACATAGACAAACAGAGAGAGACACACAACATAGACACACAACATAGACACACAACATAGACAAACAGAGAGAGACACACAACATAGACACACAGAGAGAGACACACAACATAGACACACAGAGAGAGACACACAACATAGACACACAGAGAGAGAGACACACACAACATAGACACACAACAGACACACAGAGAGACACACAACATAGACAAACAGAGAGAGACACACAGAGAGCGACACACAAAGGGAGAGACACACAGAGAGAGAGACACAGAGAGACACACACAACATAAACACACACAACATGAACACACAGAGAGAGACACACAACACAGAGACACACAGAGACACAGACAACAGACACACAGAGACACACAAAGAGAGAGACACAGAGAGAGAGACACACACAGAGACACACACAACGAAATACACACACACACAGAGACACACAGAGGGAGAGACACGCAGAGACACACACAACACAGAGACACAGAGAGAGACACACAACATAGACACAGAGAGACACAGAGAGACACACACAACAGAGAGAGACACACAGAGACACAGAGAGAGAGACACACACAACACAGAGACACACACAGAGACACACAGACAGAGCGAGTGAGTGGGTAATCGATTGAATGAGATGATGAAATGAGTGAGCGAGTGAGTGGGCAATCGATTGAATGAGATGATGATGATGTGAGTGAGCGAGTGAGTGGGTAATCGATTGAATGGATGATGAGGCGAGTGAGCGAGTGAGTGGGTAATCGATTGAATGAGATTATGTGAGTGAGTGAGTGAGTGGGTAATCGATTGAATGAGATGATAAAGTGAGTGAGCGAGTGAGTGAGTGGGTGGGTAATCGATTGAATGAGATGATAAAGTGAGTGAGTGGGTGGGTAATCGATTGAATGAGATGATAAAGTGAGTGAGTGGGTGGGTAATCGATTGAATGCGATGATAAAGTGAGTGAGCGAGTGAGTGGGTGGGTAATCGATTGAATGAGATTATAAAGTGAGTGAGCGAGTGAGTGGGCGAGTGATTGAATGAGATGATACATTGAGTGAGCGAGTGAGTGGGTGGGTAATCGATTGAATGAGATTATAAAGTGAGTGAGCGAGTGAGTGGGCGAGTGATTGAATGAGATGATAAAGTGAGTGAGCGAGTGAGTGAGTGGGCAATCGATTGAATGAGATGTTGTGAGCGGGCGAGCGAGTTTACTTTCTTTTCGAACATATTTGTGACGACAATGGCACCTCTCCTGCCAGCCTCAGAGTTATAACAATAGGCTTTTAACCCTTCGTCATCGTCATCGATTATCGATGTTCAGCAGCGGGTCAGGCTGCTGCAGCTCGCGACCGAAGTGACCACGTTTTGTTTTTTTCGCTAAAGTCGAGTAGGTAAAAAAATAAAATAAAAAATGAAAACAATTAATTTTTTTTTCACCTACGTGACCTTACCGAAAAAAATCAAAGAGTATGGGCATTGATAATTGTTTTTTACCCTTCTATCTGGCAACAAAACTAACACCTTTTTTTTGCAAACAAAAACATAACTCTGATAATGTATGTGCACTGTGCTTGAAGTTGATTGGTCCACACCCGAGACAGCTTTCCTTAGAGCCTAGTCTCACATGGTGTTGGACCAGATGACGCCAAAAGGCGCACAACTCAAAGACAATGCACCATCAGAGTATGAGAGCTCGGGGGTAAGCATTTACACCATTGGAACCTCATTTGCCAGTAGCAAAATATGATTGGTTTTTTACCCTTTTATCTGGCAACAAAACTGACACCTTTTTTACGAGGAGTCCTGTTTGCATAGACCACAATACCTGCAGCCGTAATGCAAACAAAAAACACAACTCTGAAAATGATATGCACTGTCCTTGAAGTTGATTGGTCCACACCCGAGACAGCTTTCCTTAGAGCCTAGTCTCACATGGTGTTGGACCAGATGACGCCAAAAGGCGCACAACTCAAAGACAACGCACCATCAGAGTATGAGAGCTCGGGGTAAAGCATTTACACCCATACTCCATTGGAACCTCATTTGCCAGTAAAAAATATGATAATTGTTTTTTTACCCTTCTATCTGGCAATAAAACTGACACCTGTTTTACAAGGAGTCATGTTTAGCATAGACCACAATACCTGCAGTCATAATGCAAACAAAAAACATAACTCTGATAATGTATGCATACATTGATAAGCGAATGTATCAGAGTTATACTTTTTGTTTGCATTATGACCGCAGGTATTGTGGTATATGCAAACATGACTCCTTGTAAAAAAAAGTGTCAGTTTTGTTGCCAGATAGAAGGGTAAAAAAACAATTATCATATTATTTACTGGCAAATGAGGTTCCAATGGAGTATGGGATTCTTGCAGTCACGAAAACTTCAAGTCTAGAAGTTGGCCACGTTTTGTTCACGCGATAAACCCCCCTCTTGCTGATTGGCTGCGTCGGGTGGTGGCGAGTTTGACGACACACACAGACACACATTAACACACTCTCACACACACAGAGACACATTAACACACTCACTCACACATTCTCACACACACATTAACACACACACACACATTAACACACTCACGCTCACACACATTAACACACTCTCACACACACACACATTGCACACTCTCACACACAGATTAACACACACACTCACACATTAAACACTCACACACACACATTAACACACACAAGGTCTCCCCACCCTAAGCGGAATGCACCCCATCTCGTCCACTCGGGGACGAGACAGATTCCCAGATACCACAACCACCACCACCAACAACTACCACCACCACCGCCACCCACCACCACCGCCACCCACCACCACCGCCACACACCACCACCACCGCCACCACCCACCACCACCCACCAACCACCACCACCCACCAACCACCACCACCCACCAACCACCACCACCCACCAACCACCACCACCCACCAACCACCACCACCCACCAACCACCACCACCCACCAACCACCACCCACCACCACCCACCTCCACCACCACAGACTTACATAGAGCCCCGTAGACTCATGCTAGACACTCATTCACAATCAAGCTTTCTGGGTTCAATCGCGTCAGTAAGAATGTTTGCGTCATAACCCTCCACCACCCGACACGGCCAATCAGTCAAATAAACGCGTCACCTTGACGAAAGACAAACTCGTCCACGACTTTAGCCCACCGGTGTGTTGAAGAGTGGACCCACAACGTTTAGAATTTGAGTGAGTCCGACGTTTCGCTGACAATCACATCCAGCATCTGCGGGAATATTTGGCACAATCGTGAAGCCGTCCAACTGCTTCGGGTCTTAAATCGTACCGGATGAGATGTCATCATTGTTGAACCCCATCAGGATTTGGGATCAGAGGCGGAGGTGGGGGTTGGGGGTTGGGGGTGTTTGCAATTGTGTAATCGATCAGTAATCATCCACTTAGCATGTGAATCACCTGTAAGGAATTGCAATGTGTGTGTTAATTATCATATTTTGCTCCTGACAAAGGAGGTTCTAATGGTGAATGTGTGTGTTGTTTATATTACTTAATCATAGGTTAGATAATACGCTTCGAGGCTGAAAAGAGTTTATAGCTATCGCAGCGGTTGCAATTATTAGAATTCTTCTCGATTTTAATTGATTACTTTGACTAGTCTTAGCGAGTAGTAATTAGTCGTGCATAACACTTCAACGTTATTAAAATCAATTGAATGTCCTTGTTGGCAAGCATGCTGGTAGCTGAGTTTGGGAGACATTTAATGTTCATTTGATGTCGTTTTAGTCTTACGCTGATATTACGTCCCGGTCTGTCCAATATCGCATTTGCCGCGTAAGCAATTGATCCGATACGCACCTTCCATTGATAACTTAGGCAATTCACCTTTAGTACAATAATCTATATTTCAGTTCTTTTCGGGAAAGTCACGTAGAAGGGAAATAATACAATAATAAAAAAATAAAACAATAACAATTCTCGCGACGTTTCAACTGCAACACAAGCAATCGTCATCAGGTGTGAAATCCACAGCAAGAAAATAAAACGTCGTGAGAATTTTACCCACAGACTCACATAGAGACCCACAGACTCACACAGAGACCCATAGACTCACACAGAGACTCACAGACTCACACAGAGACTCACAGACTCACACAGAGACCCACAGACTCACACAAAGATCCACAGACTCACACATAGACCCACAGACTCACACAGACTCACATAGAGACCCACAGACTCACATAGAGACCCACAGACTCACATAGAGACCCACAGACTCACACAGAGACCCATAGACTCACACAGAGACTCACAGACTCACACAGAGACCCACAGACTCACACAGAGACCCACAGACTCACACAGAGATCCACAGACTCACACATAGACCCACAGACTCACACAGACTCACATAGAGACCCACAGACTCACATAGAGACACATAGACTCACACAGAGACCCATAGACTCAGACAGAGCCCCATAGACTCACACAGACTCACACAGACTCACAGAGACCCGTTGACTCACACAGAGACCCGTTGACTCTAACAGAGACCAACAGACTCACACAGAGAGCCATAGACTCACACAGAGAGCCATAGACTCAGACAGAGACCCACAGACTCACACAGAGACCCATAGACTCACACAGACACTCACAGACTCACACAGAGACCCGTAGACTCACACAGAGACCCATAGACTCACACAGAGTCCCGTAAACTCACACAGAGACCCACAGATTCACACAGAGACCCGTAGACTCACACAGAGACCCATAGACTCACACAGAGTCCCGTAAACTCACACAGAGACCCACAGACTCACACAGAGACCCGTAGACTCACACATAGACCCACATACTCACACAGAGACCCGTAGACTCACACAGAGACCCACAGACTCACACAGAGACCCGTAGACTCACACAGAGTCCCGTAAACTCACACAGAGACCCACAGACTCACACAGAGACTCGTAGACTCACACAGAGACCCGTAGACTCACACAGAGACCCACAGACTCACACAGAGACCCACAGACTCACACAGAGTCCCGTAAACTCACACAGAGACCCGTAGACTCACACAGAGACCCACAGACTCACACAGAGTCCCGTAAACTCACACAGAGACCCGTAAACTCACACAGAGACCCACAGACTCACACAAAGTCCCGTAAACTCACACAGAGACCCACAGACTCACACAGAGACCCACAGACTCACACAGAAACCCACAGACTCACACATAGACCCACAGACTCACACAGAATGACCCCTGGTACTCGTTTCGAGATCCATAGGATCTCCACCAAACCCGCGCTGACCAGACCGGTGAAGTATGTCCTTTGGGTGACAGTCCCGTGGGTCGACCGCTGGTGTTGCGATCGGAAACGTCGCAATGTTTTGTTATTTTCTTTGAACCCAGAGCCACGTGACTTGTGCATTCCTCCAGTCACGAAGCTTCAAGTCAGTGGTGAAGTATGGTCAGACCAGTCGCTGTTTGGGGTGCTACTCGCGAACAGCACTTGCCCCAATAGTATGTTAAGGCTATGCGGGGGATCTTTGTCTTTGATGGTGGTGGTGGTGGCATTGTGGTTGTGGTATTGTCATGGTGTTATTGTTGTGGTGGTGGTATTGTAGTGGTGGGGTTGGTGGTGGTATTGATTGTTGTGGTGGTGGTATTGTAGTGGTGGTATTGGTGGTGGTATTGATTATTATTGTGGTGGTGGTATTGTAGTGGTGGGGTTGGTGGTGGTATTGATTGATGTGGCAGTGGCGTTGGTAGTGATTGTTGTGGTGGTGGTGGTATTGTAGTGGTGGGGTTGGTGGTGGTATTGTAGTGGTGGTGTTGGTTGTTGGTATTGATTATCGTAGTGGTGGTATTGATTGCTGTGGTGATGGTACTGTAGTGGTGGTATTGATGGTGGTATTGATTATTGTGGTGGTATTCTAGTGGTGGTATCGTGGTAGTGGTGGTAATGTGGTGGTATTGATTGTTGTGGTGGTGGTATTGATTGTTATGGTATTGTTGTAGTAATGGTATTGATTGTGGCCATGCTGGAAGTGGTTATGGTTGGTGGTTGTGGTGGTTGTGGGTGGTGGTGGTGGTTATTGATTGTTTTGGTGGTGGTATTGATTGCTAGTTGTGGTGGTCATGTCGGTATTGTTATGGTATTGATTGGTATGGTTGTTGGTGGTGATTAATTGTTGTCGTGGTATTGATTGTTGTGGTGGTGGTATTGATTGTGGTGGTGGTATTGATTGATTGTGGTGGTGGTATTGATTGTTGTGGTGGTATTTATTGATAGTGGTGGTGTTATTGATTGTTGTGGTGTTATTGATTGTGGTGGTGGTATTTATTGTGGTCGTGGTATTGATTGTTGTGGTGTTGGCTGCTCTTTGTGGAGCCGTGTCATCACGTGACTGGCTGTAGCGAAGCTGCCTCGTCGCGCCTGTCAACTCCAATCTCGCACGGGGGGCGAGGAGGGGGGGGGGCAACCCGTGCCCCCCACACCCCCCACCCCCCCACACCCCCCACACCCCCCACACTCTCCCCCACACCCCCCACACACCACCACACAACCCACCCCCCCTACACCCCCAACACCCCCCACACATCCCACACCCCCCACACCCCCCCCCACACCTTTTCACACAATGACAGCATCGGAGGGGTGGGGAGCGGAGGCGGTGTGAGTGTGTGAGAGTGTGTGAGTGTGTGTGAGTGTGTGAGTGTGTGTGAGTGTGTGTGTGTGAGTGTGTGTGAGTGTGTGTGTGAGAGTGTGTGTGTGTGAGAGGGTGTGTGAGAGTGTGTGTGTGAGAGTGAGTGAGAGTAAGTGAGTCTGTGAGTGTGTCAGAGTGTGTGTGAGAGTGTGTGTGAGAGTGTGTGAGTGTGTGTGTGAGAGTGTGTGTGTGAGAGTGTGTGTGTGAGAGTGTGTGAGAGTGTGAGAGTGTGTGTGTAAGTGTGAGAGTGAGTGTGTGTGAGTGTGTGTGTGAGAGTGTGTGCGTGAGTGTGTGTGTGAGTGTGAGAGTGTGTGTGTGACAGAGGAGGTGTTCAGGTTAATTGAGAAAAAGCGACAGGCCCACTCTCATCGTCTACAGTATCCCACGTCAGAGAATGAGGAGGTTTACCGCAGCCTTCGCTCGGAGGTTCGGAGAGCCATGAGGCGCTGAAAGGATGG
This sequence comes from Lampetra fluviatilis, assembly GCF_964198595.1. Taxonomy (NCBI): domain Eukaryota; kingdom Metazoa; phylum Chordata; class Hyperoartia; order Petromyzontiformes; family Petromyzontidae; genus Lampetra; species Lampetra fluviatilis. The sequence goes on from NC_136339.1 coordinate 5,347,881, forward strand.
GTGGTGGTCGCGGGTTGCTGAGGAGATGGAGTCTGCCTCAGTGGCCCGCGATCACAAATCACTATTTAACTAACTCCTTCAAAAAAGTAACCTGCAGCGCCACACCTATTACCATCATTCAGGGAAAAAAACAGTGATCCAATCTCCGACCCCATGGAACAGGTTTGCAGATTTGCTGAGCATTTTTGTGAAGTCCTGGGGGAGGGGAAATCCTCAGCATGGAAAACATCATGGGACAAAGTGGGGATGACCCTGCTGAGGCTGCGGTGTCTCAAATATTGGAAGAGGAAGTCACCCCCTGTGAGTGGCTGGCTGAGGTGCCATCTGTTGAGGAAGTACTGAAGGCGATCCAGAGTCTGAGACCAGGAAAGGCACCGGGCACAGATGATCTCACAAGCAAAATTCTGAGGGAGGGTGGCGTTTGTATACAGACTGCCCTATATGACATCATAACAAAGTCTGGACCACTGGACAGGTTCCGCAGGATTGGAAGGATGCCCTGGAGGTCCCCCTCTTTAAGAAGGGGGACCGCACAGACTGTAACAACTACAGGGGCATCTCACTCCCCAGTGTGCCGAAAAAGGTCCTGGCAAGGATTATTCAACATCGCCTTGCCACGCACGCTGAGGAGAGGCTTGCGGAGCCCCAGTGCGGTTTCAGAAAAGGGCGGTCCTGCACAGATGCCATATTTTCTGTCCATCTGCTACAGCAGATGTGAAGGAAATTTCAACAAAATCTACATCTCTGCTTTATTGACCTGGTCAAGGCCTATGATACCATCGGTAGGCCTGGGCTCTGGATTATTCTTCGTGCTTTCGGAGTACCTGACTCTCTGCTCACGATCATTAAGGACGGTGAGCGGGCTCGGGTAAAACTACGTGGCCGGGAGTCAGAGCCTTTCCCTGTACACCTTGGGGTGCGACAGGGATGTCCTCTGGCTCCCACATTATTTAATATCTTTTTCCACCACGTAGTTCGCGAAGCTTTCGATGGCTGTACCAGAGGAATTTCCATCTGGCACAGATACAATGGGAGGCTGATCGATGCCCGGGTGCGGTCAAGGGATGGCTCCCTATTGGTCTACCACGTTTGTATGCCGATGATCTGGTAATTGCTGCTCACTTAGAGGAGGAGTTGGAGGCGCTGCTGCTGAACCTGGAGCTTGCCAATAAGAGGTGCCCCCCCACCTCGCCCCACCCCCACCCCCCCATCTAACCCACATCTCCCACTGTCCCCTCGCCCCACCCCCACCCCCCCATCTAACCCACATCTCCCACTGCCCCCCCACCTCGCCCCACCCCCACCCCCCACCCCCCCCCCCCACATATCCCACTGCCCCCCCACCCCCCATCTCACCCACATCTCCCACTGCCCCCCCACCCCCACCCCCCACCCCCCCCCACATCTCCCACTGCCCTCCCACCTCGCCCTACTCCCACCCCCCCATCTAACCCACATCTCCCACTGCCCCCCACCACCCCCCACCAGAGCTGGAGCGCGTGTGCGACGAGCTGGTGGCGGGCAAGTGGATGCGTGCCAACGTGCGCCACACGGAGGCGATCCCTGCCGGCGCCGCGGGTCTCTACGCCATCGGCCGCCTGGAGCCGTGCACGGGCCACGTCCTGTTCCTCACCGTGGCCAAGAGCTCGTGGGACTTGCGCAGCGCGGTACGCGAGGCCTTCAGCCGGCGCGGGACGGCCGGCGGCGCCTTCAACCCGCTGGGCGAGGTGCTCTTCTCGACGGCCGACAGCGACCTCTACGTCAAGTGGGCGACGTCGCGGCCGCGCCTCGTGCGGGCCCTCAGCGTGGCCGCGTGCTGCGGCCACGTGGCGCAGGGCGCAGGGCACCGGCCCGCCTTCGAGGAGGATGGGGAGGAGGGCGGAGGTGGGGGCCACGGCGACGAGGACGCTGGGGAGGCGGGAAGGGTGCCCGGGTGTCTCGTGTCGTGACGGAGGCGGTGGTGGTGGTGGTGGGTGGCGGTGGTGGGTGGTGGGGTGGGTGGTGGTGGGTGGTGGTGGGGTTGTCCACGAGCGGGGGGAGTGAGGGAAGGAGGAAGGAGGAGGAGGAGAGGAGATCGCGGACTGGACTCAGATGTGGCGGTGGCAGTTGTGGAGGTGACGCAGGAGTTGTGGAGGGGGATGGTGTAGTGTGGGTGAACGGGGATGTTGTGAAGTCCCCAATCATCGTCTGCAACCTCCACCCATAGACCCCCCCCCCGTACTTGCACCACCAACCCCCCCCCCCACCCCCACCAGCCCCCCAACTTGGCTGACCGTCCAAGCGAAAGATGATTCGCGTGGAACGATGGCGGTCGGCAGAGAGACGCGGCAGCCGAAGAATCGGGGGGAGCTCCTCCCTCCAAAGCGGCCGGCCATTGCTCGACTATGTGATGTCACCTCACCCCTCCCCCCACCCCACCTCCCCCCAAGACCCCCAACCTCTCGCTCACCCCCCCTCCCACCCTTCCTCTCCTCCTCCTACGTAAGTCTCCATGCTGCTTTTCGCTCTCCACGCTCCCCTCTCCTGCACTGGCCTTGCACTCCGCGCAGGCTACAGGCCGAGCTAAGAAGCAGAAGGCCTTGAACCGACGGCTGAGCTCATAACCCCCTCCCCCTGTGACCCTCGGAAAACAAAACAACAAAAATCGAAGCCAATTCTCACGGACATGGGTGGGGGGTGAGGGCGGTGGATCTCTGGACCCCCATCAAGAATACCCAAAGGGTGCCTAACGGAAGGCGTACAAAGGACTGCCCGCCCGTCGGAGATTCCAAGAATGCCCATCGGGGATTCCAAAGGTTGGCCTTCAAGGTGGGGTGGGGGTGGCGAGGTGGGTGGCTGGTCACGTAGCTAGGAGGTAGCTCACAACACTGTTGTTGTTGTTGTTTTTGTCGTCGTCGTTGTTGTTATTGATGCAGCGGTCCGCGGTTCGAATCCAGCGGGCGGTCGTGTTGACGTCAAATCTAGCGGAGGCCCACCAGGGACCAGTTCAGGCTGTCGTCACCGGAGTTCGTGGTGATGGTAGTGGCCATGATCGGGAATCGAACTCGGGTCTCTGCCAGCGCAGCGCAGCGCTAACCACTGCACCACCGCTCCCCACGTTGTTATTACTACCCCGAGGGGTTCACATGCTCCGTTGGCCGCAGTATTAGCGAGGGATAGTTAGCTAGTTTATTACGTTTGTTGAGCCAGCTGGCCAGGATTGGTCAATAACCTAGCCCCGCTTTTTAGCCAGGCAGGACCCAGGATTAAGTGTTACTCACCCAACATTACACACTGACGATTACATATCTAAGCATCACAGTAAAAAAAGAGAGACAAACAACATGATATATATACGCATGCCATTACACATTTTTTAAAATCAAACTTAAAATGTCATCATTGCTTCTCAAATCCTTCCCCACTCCCCGCACCTCTGATTAGCGCGGTTGGTCACGTACGGGGGTGCGAAACAAGTTCAACATACAGGGGACTCCTCTATTTACGAACATTCGACTTATGAACTTTCAGAGATACGAACAAACTTGTCTGTATGTCCAGTTGCCCGTTCGGGCCGAGAGTCGTAAGTTGAACCGCAGCGCAATAGATGGCGGCAGTGGCATCTACATCTGTGGAACGTAAAGAACCAGTGGTATCTACATCTACAGGAGATTATACAACTTTTGAAGCCATTCCCCCGTGTTTAGTGTACACCCCGTACAACGCGTTTGAAATCGACAGGCGTAAAGTTGGACTTACGAACACATCGACTTACGAACAGACCTCTGGAACCGTACTCGTCCATAAGTAGATGAGTCTCTGTACATATATACATGCGGGACGCTTCTATTACTATTTCATTTAAATCACCTTGAGCCACTAACGGAATGCCACGAGGTGGAATTGTTTGCAATTGAAAAAAGAAAACGGAGGGAGCTTGCAAGGTATCGATTCTTGGCGAGGAAAACGATTACCTTTAACCTTCAGATGGATGTTAAATAAAGAAAAATCTTAGTTAAATAAGCTGGGGGTGTTTAAACGCTGGGGATAGAACCCATAACTGTCAGCCCACACGGTTTACCCCGTATATTTGTCCAGGGAAATTGAGTTTTGAAGTCCATACGGCGTACAGCCATTTCAATACGGGTAAACAATATTGTCTATTTGTTTGTGTTTCTCCCTTGTGATGGGACTCTGTAGGATGAACGTTGAGATGTATAAGTGGCACGGGGTGACCGGTAAGGTCTGAATTGGTCTGTAATAAGGTAGGGGCACTGATAAGGGGTTGACGGGTATGAGAACAGCGAACTTGAGCAACCCTCTGCCAAGTCATCGCCGGCGCAGAATCTTGGCCTGCCATTGGCCGGTAATCACCCAGCTGCCCGGTGACGTCTCCAACAAAGGGACACCTGTTAGCCAGTCGACTCGTGCGTGGAGCCATTGAAAACGTTGCTGTTGTCGTCGTTACTGCTGTTGATGTTGTGCTCATCGTTGTTGTTGATTAAGAAGATTCGTGACGCTTCACAGAGAGAGGGGGAGAGGGCGGGGGAAAGCTTCGGGCCTACTGCAGCAGAAGTACATTCTGGGTACTCCTCCTCGCTTTGTTAACGACACGAAACAACGACTACTTCCGTACAATTATGATCGTGGTGGTGATAATGACGACGCTAATGTTTCAAAACAAACAAACCTGTCGTAGTTTCGTTTGTTGTTGTCCGTGCGGTATTTTTTTATTGCTATTTTTGTCAATTGCGGTCGCGTCGAATGATATTTTGAGGCCACGTGGCACCCCGAGGCGAGGTTCACACGGCACAAAGGGGGCGTTTTCGTCACGTGACGGTGCGGGGTGGGGGAGGGGGGTTGGGGGGAGGGGCGGGAGAGGAAGTGGGGGGATGAGGGGCTGGGTTGGAGGATGTTTCGGCTGATGGGAGAGAGTTAACCACTCCCTCGTGAAAGTTAAACAATTAGAAGTGGAATAATTAGTCAGGACACATAGGGTTGTTGTTGTTATTATACAGGGATATTATACCAGTGGCAAAATATAGTAATAGGTTTTTACCCTTTCAACTGGTACAAAACTGACACCTTTATACAAGGCATCATCTTCTTGGTTCTTTCGGTAAATTCACGTAGAAGACAGCGTCTTTTCGACAGACCTGTTCTTCACCTGAGGACGGCTGCTTGCGTTGTGGCCGAAACGTCGTGAGAATTGTATTTTATTATGTTTTATTTTTATTATTTTATTATTTCCCTTCTACATGACTTTACCGAAACAAGAAGATGAATCCCTGCAGTCACGAAAGATTTAAATCGAAAAAAAAGACAAGCATCATGTTTGCAATAACCACAACACACGTAGTCAAAATGCAAACAAAAATAAACAACTCTGATGATGATAATGATATGCATTGTCCTTGAAGTTGATTGGTCCACACCCGAGACAGCTTTTCTTAGAGCCTAGTCCTCCATTGGTGTTGGACCAGATGACGCCAAAAGGCGTACAACTATCATCATCAGAGTTGTTTATTTTTGTTTGCATTTTGACTGCTTGTGTTGTGATCGGGATCGAACCCACGACCTCCTGTAGACCAGGCGAGGTAGTTAACATCTCCTAGCCACCGTGATGATGATGAGAGAGAGACACGCAAACTCCAAATATACAGCAGCAGGCGTCAGGGTCGGGATCGAACCCACGACCTCCTGTAGACCAGGCGAGGTAGTTAACATCTCCTAGCCACCGTGTATGTCACTCTACTGAACACGCTGGGTCTAGCCAGGACACACATCTTACCCTCTCGCCCTGTCTCCAAGGCCCCAAAAGTAGTTTCTATTTTATTTTTATCGAAATTCGGTATTTTTAAATTGTTTTTAAACTCGTAACAATTAGAATCATTATTATGATGGAGTTTCGATTTAAAGCTTTAGTGAAGTCACGTAGAAGGGAAATAATAAAATAATAAAATAATAAAAATACAACCTAATAAAAGCAGCCGTCCTCAGCTATTCAGACGCTGTCTTTCCGACAGACCTGTTCTTCACCTGAGGACGGCTGCTTGCGTTGTGGCCGAAACGTCGTGAGAATTGTATTTTATTATGTTTTATTTTTATTATTGTATTATTTCCCTTCTACGTGACTTTACCGAAAGAACCAAGAATATGAAGGAGTTGTTTTCGAATGTTTTGCCTCGATCGGGCGTCTGTTTGCATGCCGGTGGGGGTAAAGCGTGGGTCACTCCACTCCCCACCCCACTCTCCACCACGTGAACGAATAGTTGTAGTCGTAGTAGCAGTGAGTCAGCATGTCCCTCTAGAAGAGTCTAGAGGGGCTTTGTATAGCGACCTCTAGCGGAGGCTGCCTTAGGAAGCTATCGAAGCGGTGCCTTCTCACCCCGTGGCTGATGGAATCTCCCTCTCTGTGGTAGTGCAGAGGGGCTGTCTGTAGCGGCCTCTAGCGGAGGCGCCGTTAGGAAGCTATCGACGCGAATCGCGCTGGTCCAATCGTCAAGTGGCCGTTTCCTGTGGCCACGTTTTCTGAGCTGTGAAGGTAGCCCCCACCCCCCATCCCTCCACCAACCCCCCCACCCCCCCACCAACCCCCACCCCCCCACCAACCCCCCACCAACCCCCCAAACCCCCCACCAACCCCCCACCAACCCCCACCAACCCCCCTTGCCCCGTGGGGGCCTGACCAGAGCGTTGTGTTTTATATGACAAAAGTACAAAATAAATAAATAAACAAATAAACAACAAAGCTGACGTGCGCGTGACATCACAACGTAGCGGCTGAGCGGCGGTCGGTGGTGGTGGTCGTGGGTTGTGGGTTGTGGGATGGGAGGGATTGTGGGGGGGGAGAGAGGGATGGGGGGGGGGTAGAGAGGGTGGGAGGGATGGGGGGAGAGGGTGGGAGGGATGGGGGGGGTAGAGAGGGTGGGAGGGATGGGGGGGTAGAGAAGGTGGGAGGGATGGGGGGAGAGAGGGTGGGAGAGGTGGGAGGGAGAGGGTGGGGGGGATGGGGGGTAGAGAGGGTGGGGGGGATGGGGGGGGATGGGGGGGATGGAGGGTAGAGAGGGTGGGGGGGGGGGCGATTTGGGGGGGGGCGATGGGGGGGGCGATGTGGGGGGGGGGCGATGTGGGGGGGGGCGATGTGGGGGGGGGCGATGTGGGGGGGGCGATGTGGGGAGGGAGAGAGGCTGGCAGGGATGCCGACCTCCCTCCCCATCCTCCCCCCCCACGGCTCCCACACTCCGCTGATGAATTCGCTCCGCGACTCCGCAGAGCGGGAGACGCCGCAGACGATTTCCATTGCCCCGGGTGGTGCGGGTGGAGGAGGAGGAGCGGTCAGGGCTCGGAGAAGAGAGAGAGAGTGGGGAGAGAGCGAGAGAGAGATACGGCAGGAGAGAGGAGAGTGTGGGGAGAGAGCGAGAGATGAACGAAGCAAAGTGCCGAATACACCGAGCATCTTCTTGTTTCCACTGATCGTAAAAAAAAGAGAGCGAGAGAGATAGGGCAGGAGAGAGAGTGTCTCACGCTTGCGTGAGGAGCTTGTCAAGGAGTTGTGATAGTGAGGAGGTGCTGATGGCGATGATGATGATGGCGATGATGATGATGATGTGGAGGAGACTCGGGTTGATTCTCTGGTTCCTGATCCAACTTCTGCCGCGCGCTATCAGCGAAACCAAACTGCTGAGCGGTGAGCGACTCACCTGTACACTCACCTGTACCCTCACCTACACACTCACCCACACACTCACGTACTCACTCACCTGTACACTCACCTACACACTCACCCACACACTCACGTACTCACTCACCTGTACACTCACCTACACACTCACCTGTACACTCACCCACACACTCACGTACTCACTCACCTGTACACCCACCTACCCACTCACGTACTCACTCACCTGTACACTCACCCACACACTCACCCGTACACTCACCTACACACTCACCTACACACTCACCTACACACTCACCTACACATTCACCTGTACATTCACCTACACATTCACCTACACACTCACCTGCACACTCACCTACACACTCACCTGCACACTCACCTGCACAAATACAAGATCCCCCGTGTAGCCTTAAAAGACTGTAGGGGCAAGTGCTGTTAGGGAGCACCTATGACGGCCGGCACGGCACACGAGGGGGTGGGTGGCCAGCGCCACGCCCGGCCGCCTTTGTCTCCCCAGTGGCGATGTTTATACACCACACCAGGTACTCATTTGAGGCTGAGTCGACCTAGGGAGAGGCCCAGGACCGATTCAAATAATCGTCGCTGGTGTTGGCCGTGAGCGGGAATCGAACTCGGGTCGCCAGGTTCGTAGCGCAGCGTAGCGCTAACCGCTACACCACCGCTCCCCACTCAAATGTACACACACACACATGTACACACATACACACGTGTATTCTCACAACAACAACAACCGTCATCAGCCACTACGCGGCGGTGACGTCACCACGGCGCTTGTGCCAGGCTAGGTGCACTCCGAGGCCACGTGAAGTGTCACAGGCTCGCGGGCAGGAGGAGGTCACGGGACAGACCCAGCAGGTGCCGTGGGTCGACTGAGATGACTACTGGTAGATGCACCCCCAGCTGTACCCCCTGCTGTGCCAGGCTAGGTGCAGGAAGTCACGGGACAGACCCAGCAGGTGCCGTGGGTCGACTGAGATGACTACTGGTAGATGCACCCCCAGCTGTACCCCCTGCTGTGCCAGGCTAGGTGCAGGAAGTCACGGGACAGACCCAGCAGGTGCCGTGGGTCGACTGAGATGAGCGACCGATGCACCACCAACCACGCTCCCGCACTTTGCCAACTCGCTGGATTTTATCCGCCAGGCGCTCAGCTCGTTATTGTGAGCGTCGCTCCTCCGCCTTCCGCTGTTGTTGCTGGAGGGCGACTGCCTCCAACTGCCCAGTAGCAGCGTCCTTCACGAGCCTCCTCCTCCACAGAGGCCGATCTTGGCACCGCTGGTACCAGTCATCGGCAAGTCCACTCAGCTCCACGTCCTCCTGTACCACATCACTCCATCTCTTCTCTAGCCCGTGCCGCGCCCGTTTAGCCCCCTCGATCCGGCCAAACAAAAGCTGTTTAGGCATGCGGTGGCTGGGCATGCGGGCTACATGACCCAGCCAACGCAGCCTTGCCTGCCGGAGGAGCTCACCGATGGGACTCTGTCCAGATCTTTCGAGGATTTGTGAGCTCCTCACACAATCCAGCCTGCAGGTTTAAACCCAGGATTGATCGAAGGCAGGCCAGCCTAAATGTTGTTTGTTTCAAAACGGCGCTCATGTTCCTTGAGAGGTGGTGGGGGGGGGGGGGCAGTGCAGGATGAAGCTAAGTGCGGGGGGCCTGTAGCATATGATGTTATGAAGGGGACCTAAACAAAATAAAACACGTAAATATTAAAACACGTAAATTGTTTAACTTGCACAGTAAAGTAATTGTATGTTTTCATTCGCTGTACGGCCGGATAATACGACGAATCGCTAACATTAAACACCCGGTCGTTCGACAAAGTCGAAGGCGGGTATAGTACTATAGTAATAGAGCAAGTGCAGAATCACTGAACCGCAATCATCGTTATCCCCGCGTGGAAATGTACAGCAGCAGCCAAATCACTCTAACCGCGTGGTGACGTTGATTCTAAATGCGGAGGGGAAAACCGGAGGGACCGCAGAAAAATCCACGCGACCACGGGGAGAGAAAAAGACGCAAACTCCAAATGTGCAGCAGCAGGCGTCAGGGGTTGGGATCTAACCCACGACCTCCTGTAGACCAGGCGAGGTAGTTAACATCTCCTAGCCACCGTGATGATGATGAGAGAGAGAGACACGCAAACTCCAAATATACAGCAGGCGTCAGGGTCAGGGATCGAACCCACGACCTCCTGTACACCAGGCGAGGTAGTTAACATCTCCTAGCCACTGCAGCCCCCCATCTCCCCCCAGACCAGATTGTTATCTCCATGTATCTCTCTCGGCCCTATCGGCGTCCGCAATCAACGCACACTTAGCGGGATGAGCGATCGTTATTGTACCCCGGGTGGGTGTTGGCGGTGGGAGCGGTGGCGCAGCGGTTAGCGCACTCCGCTATCAACTCTAGCGCGCTCGCGAATCTCTCAACCGGTCCTGGGCCTCACCTAGGTCGGCTCAGCCTCAAATGAGTGCCCGGTGCGATGTGCCGCTAGGGGAGACAAAGGCGGCCGGGCGTGGTTGCTGCTCACCCACCCACCCCCTCGTGTGCCGTGCCGACCTTCATAGGTGCTGCTACTCGCTAACAGCACTTGCCCCAACAGTCTGTTAAGGCTACACGGGGGTGGAGCTTTGTCTTTGTATGCATGAGCACGAGGGAGACAAAGGCGGCCGGGCGTGGTTGCTGTGCTCACCCACCCACCCCCTCGTGGCCTCCACACTCGCCAACAGCACTTGCCCCGACAGTCTCGCGAGGCTACATGGGGGTGGATCTTTTATACTTGGCTGCGAGGGTTGGGGGGGGGGGTCGAGGGGGGGGTGGTGGAGCCGTTCCGACCCCCCCCCCCCTCGGCTCTGCCAGGGGTTCCACGGCCCCCATCTCTGCGTGATCCGCTAACCCCGGCAGCAGCAGCAGCAGCAGCAGTGGTCGCGAGGGGTGAACTTCTTTCACGCCGTACGTTGCCAGCCCGTGCTGGTGGCGGGGCGACGTTTCGGGACGAGGGCCTTCATTGTGTGAGGGCACGGGGGAGAGGTCGAGCGGCCTCGATGAGAAGGCTGCGAAGAAGGGCCATCGCCCGAAACGTCGCCTAGTGTCGACTCCCTTGAATCGAAGGCAACACGCGGTGCTGGTGACGGATGTGTGCAGATGATGCC